>NW_009696537.1:5922-22053 GCF_000703405.1 Apaloderma vittatum
CACGTCATGGCAGGAGGTCCCAGACTGCAAACACAAATCTCAGTGGTCACACCACAGCAGTACAGGAGGACAGCCCTATGAATCAGATATCACTGGTTTCAGAGATAACAAGAACAGTGGAACACGGATTAATTGTGAACTAACAAAGAGAGTGAGCTTGGGAAGTGGAAGTCTTAAAGGGGGAATAAAAAAGAAAAACAAAGCAAAAAATTCAAACAAAAATCCAAAAACCACAACCACAAAATCAAACAAGGAACCTAGAGGCTGAAGAGAGAGAAAAACTAAACATGAACCTCACATTCAACCTGTGAAGATGCCAGGATGCTCTTTGTAAAATGTCTCTCCTGGTCTTCCTGGGGAAATCTGAAACATCAGCTCTGGGACATGGTCACAGCAACACTGGAAGGTCAAACATACCTCAGTATTGAAAGCCTGCAATAAGGTCTCCTCAGAGCCTTCTCTCCTCCAGGCTGAACAATGATAAGCTAGATATAATTCTGGTGCAGATGGATAAGCAGATAGATAGATAGATAGATAGATAGATAGATATTTTTGCTTTAGTTAATACTGGTTATTATTTTAAAAGATAAAAGGAAGCCAAATAGACATAAGCAACTACTTCCAGCTATTTGGGAGTTATATTGGATGGGTTTTGTTGCTCGATGTTTTTTAGGAAGAAAAAGTGCTTTCATGATTAACTTCATGGTTGAATTACTCAGTGAGTACATAAGTGAGCCTATTCAGGCAAGCGAACTTCACAAAATTACACTCATAGCTACTAGGTAAATGAGAGTGAAATTTTCATTTTTAATATTTATAAAGTGCCAAGAGCACTACAGAAAAGACAAATGCTAATACCTGTTGAAAAATAATTGAGGTAAGGCTAGATTCTATTTAATATCCATCTTAGATCCCAAAATACTTTTGTGTTGTCTATTATGAAGACATTACTGTTGTTATTTAGGGAGTATCTAAAAACCATGTTCAAAATCTAACACTCCATTTGACTGGGGACCATCTTTTCCTCAGAGTCTGCAATTTAGAACTTAATTTGTAGGTTTACATTATGTGATCAGTATATATTACATGGCTGTCGATAAGAAAAGGTGTATTTTCTTCAGTGTAATCACAAGTTGTAGACCCTACACTTATTTTCCTGATATTTTGTTATATCCTGAATGGTAAATCTCAGAAAGTCAAGCCTTCGACCTTTCCATTGCCAAAGTAAGAAAGAAGAAATTACCCTACATCCATCTAACTTCTGAGCAGAATCGGCATTAAGTGAATCTTAGTCCTGAATAATCTGTAGCACCCCTAAGACAGGACCTGAGATTTGTCCTTATTTTATTTCTGAGAGGACAAGAATCCTGGAGTATCGTATGTTTGTTTCTAGATACTGCCAGAGAAGAGCTCCTGCACAGGGAGATTCCATGGAGCCACACGGGAAAATACTCTCAATCATCTTCTCATGTCAAAGTATCCTTCTCAGTACTGATGTGGATTTGAATCCAGTTGCACAATTAGCAGGAACTCATGTTTAAAAATCTCTGCTTTGTGCAGATTACATATTATATAGCAAAGTTGCACTTAGCCTAAAAACACCAGCCTCTTCATTCATATCCTTTTTACAGAAGCATAATTTCTGGGTAGGTATATAGTACTTCTTAAAGCAAAACAAATAATTTGAGAGACAGCTTGACAGAGGAGCAAAAGGCTGAATATTAAAGGTTTGGTGCTATCAGTTTGGATACTTGAGTCCAGAAGAACAAGTCTGTGTGGTGGTTGTATCACCTGAAAAACATTAGAGGAGATTCAAGCAGGGCAAATTGGATGGGCCTTAGCGCTTCTACCAGAAGCAGACAACCAGGCACCTTGCAGAAGGACAGGCAAAGCTCCACTCTCCCATAAACAGGAACCCCAACAATTATCGCCAGGCCACCTCTCTTCTGCAGACTGATATTCCACGGTGGCCCTGCACCAAGGCATTATATCTACCACATTGCACAGCAGAATGATCAAAAATTCCCTGGTTCGGATTGTCATTATCTCCTCATTCTCTCTCTTCATTATCTCTCTGTTTACCCTATAATACACCTACTTTCAGTGCTCATATGTCTCCATACAGTGATTCTGTAACACAAGGAGCTTCTGGATTTATTGAGAGCCAAACCATCAGTTCACAAAAGCAGAATAATCAGTAACTACAGAGTACTAGTTGCAGCAAAGGAGATGAGAAGTCTTAATCTGCATGGTCATCTGCAGCACTAATTACATTCTCAGTAGTGACTATCATGTAGAATTTGCTTCACTTCCACATGCCATTTATACACTGGGTGCAGCAAACATATAAAACCTTCCACTTCTCATAAGAAGAGAGAACGAGGAATTGGTATGGGGACCGTGGAGCAAATGAAGGGCAAAAAATAATTAGCAAAATGTTTGGAGCTAAACAGAGTAGTGGAATGGTGAATTCACTGGAGAAAGCTTAAGCTTGATCATCCCAAGTCAAATGCGGATTTATTCAGTATTGGCAATCAGCAGCAGAAGCTCTGGGAGAGCAGTGGGCCAAGGCAATGAAAAAATGAATAAATGGAAAAGAAATTGTGTCTCTCAGATTCAGTCTTTGGCATAATAGTAAAAATGAGCTAGCTTCCCACATCTGTTTCTGTTCTATTATTTAGATTTAGATTTACTGGCTACTCCAATATTTCTGGGTTGGTTTTTTTTAAATTGAATATAATTTTCTTGGGAACTTCAGGTTCCCTGTTGCACCTATTCATGGAATCAAAATATGCATCACATAAAACATTGGAGATAATAAATTTGGCTGTGTACTTCCAGAAAATATGTTATATAATTAAAATGGCAAGAAGCTGTTTGGAAAAAATTGCTAAAGTAAATCCCTGAAAGGCTGGAATTACTTAGTTTGGCTGATATTCTAAACATACTTACAATGGTTCTGAAAGCAAACATCTGCATCTGAACAATCTCATTACATGTCAGGTAGATCATAGGGTTTTCTTTGAACAGATAAATTTTAAAATTTTATTCTGTAGTTAATCACTGTGAAAGTGGGAAGCATCATTTAGAACTGATGAAATAGCAGCCCAGGGAAATTGTCTTTCCACAGTAAGATCCTGTGAGATTTAGTCATTTTGTTTTACAGAAAAAGATGTATCATCACACTTTCAGTAGTTCTTATTTAATTCTGTGAACAGCCTTCACACCACGTGCTATGAGGTAGTACACATCAGTAATTTCAGTAGCACATTTACATAAAGTTTATTTAAATGAAGTGACAAAAAAACTCTTCAAGACTGATTGATGTGTTCAGTGCTGTGATGTTATAGGGATGTGTTTAGCAAACAAAGAAAGAAGAAAAACCACAACCAAAAAGAAACCCAGTAAAATCCCAGAAAGTTCCATTTAGTTTCAACGCAGGGGACTTGGCTGGATTCAAATGAAGACAGGATCTGAGACTACCTGTAGCGTCATGTTTCATAGAACATGCTGGGTTACAAAGACTTGTTAAGCTCATGCTTTCCCAGAGAAATGTTCAACACCTTCACCAGTAGTACAAGAACAAGCTGGAGACACCAGAACTGGCACCACAAAGTAATGCCTTCACCACAGTGGTAGCATTGGCAGGTCCTACTGCTCGCGTAGACGCAACTTGGTTAGTATGTAAAGTTTTGCTCTCCCATATTCTGGCATGTGTTTGTAGGTTTATGTTCCTCTGAGATCAAGCAACTGAACACAATTCTTTTATATTCATCAACAGAAAACAAACAAGCAATCAAACAAACAAAACACCAAAACTCAGATTCTTCAGCCTTTTCCTTATCTCCATTGCTATGCAACACACCTGCACTTATTTTTTTTCCAGAAACTCTTCTACTATTGATGCTAGCGCTGGACATTTGCAACACAGAT
The DNA here is from genome assembly GCF_000703405.1 of Apaloderma vittatum. NCBI lineage: Eukaryota > Metazoa > Chordata > Aves > Trogoniformes > Trogonidae > Apaloderma > Apaloderma vittatum. Next base: position 9,856 of record NW_009696537.1, read on the forward strand.
GAGAAGGGAAGCGGTTTCTCAGAAAACCTAAGACATCATTGTAAAAATGCTGCTTTGCTATGCTTAAGACCTCTTCCATTTAAACTTGCTGAAGGATAAAAAGCTCAGAGCAATACTTTACTTTCTTTTCCCGTTAGTCCAGTATTTCTAGCTACAGAAAAACAGAATTTTCTGCTAGTCCTATCTAAATAGAATATACCCAAAACTGCATGCCATGGAAGATGTTGATTTACATTTCTGTCATAGCTAAAGCACAAAATAAAATTGACTCTCCAAGGGATTTTTTTTGTTTTTGTTCCTGTTTTGTTGTTTATTTTAAGTTATAGGTACAGACTTGCGCAACATCAATTCAGATGTAATTTTAGCAGAAATTGTGCAGGGTGTTAATGTGATGTGATGGCTCACTTTAAATCATAGAAATTTTGTATGAAATGGATGTGTTTGTTCTGAGATGCTGAGGAGAAGTGTTTGAGGAACATGTTCGATTCAATATTAATAAAAGCAGTCTTTGAATATGTCTCTTAAAGAGTAAGAAAATGTTTTCATTGCTGCACTGTACTCTGTGAAAAATTACACCAATACCCCATGCAACAAGATTTATGGCTGAACAAGGCATTGATCATTTGAATAACACCAGTCTGAACTACAAAGTTTTGTTGTTATAGCTATGTAGATACAGATTTGGAGGGAATCATCCTTTGTAGACACAATCTGTACCTGACATTCTGGTCATTGTGGTAAGTAATTTATTTATCCTGCAGGAAGAACTCCTTTAATGGGTACAAACATTTCCTCTATTAGAAGTGAAAGTTGAATGTAACTATATGATCAGATATTTTGTAACATAGGTAAGCTCTGAGGTTGATTCTTAAATTATAATATTCAAAATATGAAAATATGTAAATCAGTGAGAATAATGGAAAATAGTTTTCCGCAGTACAAAAAAAAGATCTGTATGTCTGATTTTTAACAAAATGAAGGGCTTTTCTGTTTTAAATAACCTTTCCTGAATAATTTTTTAGTTCATATCTTCATATTTCATACTTGCTTAACTTAGCTGATATAATTCTAAAATTGTTTTCCTATGGAATAAAAACTTCAGCACCATCTACACCTACTGTTGAACCTTCCTCCTTTCTGTGGAAGCTACTGTCTTTTTTGGGGTGCAATGAAGATACTGGGAAGTGTTTCCTGTACATTTTTGTTTACGTTTTAAATAAACAACTTTGATCTAACATCGAAATGAAATGGATAAGCACAAAATACTAAAAGAAAAATTACTGTGTTTTTACATTTATTCTTTGTTCATAGAGATCGTTCTTTTCAATCCTTTTCACAGAAAACTTCCATCCTATTGTTTCACCTTCTTCAGCATGAAATGGCATTTACTATGACATTTAAAATACAAGTATTTCTTTTCTCCTGTACATATCCACTGCATCACTTTCAGTAAGTGAACACAATTAGGGACAGACTTTGTAAGGAACAGCTGGACAACAAAGGGAATCATAACAGAAATCTTAGTGCTGGGAGAAAGAATGAGTAATTTTAACCTGAAAAACTGCAGGGTGCATGCTAGCTATATTAATTAGTAGCTGACTATAATTAACTAAAATAAAAAGAACCCTGTGGACTCTCCAAGGACAGGTAGCACATAGCATCCCTGAATGTGTTCAAAGGTCATTTAAATGTGGTGTTGGGGGATATGGTTTAGAGGTGAGCTTTGTAGAGCAAGGTTAGTGGTTGAACTCGATGATGATGCCAGGGGTCTTCCAACCTGAATGATTCTATGATTTTATGATAGCAGCCTCCCTGATGTCCCACTTCACTTCCTCCCCACCTTTCCTCACTGCCAGTCAAAGGATCCTGCTCTCCTCCTCACACTGCAGTGACTCAGGGGCTGAGTGACTATTCTGCTCATCAGAGTCAGCTTTTAACTTGGCATAAACACCCAAATCTTCAATTGTTATGTTTGTTTTCTGACAGTATAGTTAACTGAAGCACTTTGGCCCAGCAGATGAGCCTCAGAACCAGCAGAAGTAGTAGAGAGGTGAAGAGGCTGGACAGGGAATTATTAGCTCAAGCTGTGAGGTATTACTTCACCCCTAACTGCACTGTCTGCAGAATTTATTCATGTAGAGCTACTGTCATTTCAGACAAATCAGCTCATTAGAAAATACACCAACGTGGATAAACTGATATGAATATGGAAGTAAAGTAAATTCATTTGCTTTACTAGGCTTTACTCAATATGTATCTTCTGTTATTACTAGTAGAACAGGCTCGTTAAGTAGCAAAATCCACTTTGAGTTGTCTCAGGAATAGTAGGATTCTCAGTTGTTGAATCAGCAGAAGTGGCCGTATCAGACTAGATCTGGTCTAGAAGTCTGCTGAGGCTCTGTGTGTGCCTGTTGACACAGTCAGCAGTGAAAGCAGAAATGAAATGTGTGTGAACCTATCCAAGGGATGGAGAACAGACAACTCAGCCAAAGTGATCGCACTGAGAAGCAGGGAGACACTCCATATATGAACTCACCATAGGTGGGCTTCAGCTCCTGACAGCAGACTTCAAGTCCAGATGCAAATATTTTCAAGTTAAGTGTTTGGAAGATTGGTATGCACATCTAGGCAATGTCCCTGCTGTTCCACTACAGTCAGTGGCTAGTCTAATGTATCCTAGAGTGATGTTCATCTGACCAAAGGTAGGTATGTTTTCTGGGAGGAGCTAAATGGATCTTTAGGTCCCACTAAAGGGATTTATGCCTGCTAGTGCAAGAATCAGCTGCCTAAACATGGTTACTGGCTGTCATTTGAGAACTCATTGGTTATGTCCACCATCTGATGGATGGACTGGTAGGTATGACACAAGACCTACAACAATTTGTTTCCTTTTGAAATTTTAACTGCGGACCTGAAGGGGTACTTTACACTATGACCTAGAATAATAGTAGCATCTCTGATTAAGCATCTAGTTCTCATTTTCCCTTTCCCCAGACTGAGATTTAGAATTACTTTTGCCAGACTTGGGCTGTCTTATGTTTTAAGGGCTATTTTGAAAAGAGATACCGGTGGAATTAATATTTATAAGGCTGGTATACATGCTACTCATTCATTTTTAATGTTTGCTCAGTAGGAACATCTTCAAAAAAATATGGCACAATAGCCACATTCTAACAGAAATGTCTTTCCCTCAGCCTTGTGGGTGAATATTGAACACTTAAAGTTGTCTTTCAGACTTGAAGGAGAGTAACAGGTCTCAAAGAAAAAATCTTCCAGTCAATTGACAGCTTCTAACTCCTCAAGCTGGGAACAGCTGGAGAGCAACAGCCATCTAGACCTTAAAGTAAAAGTAGTGATATCAAGGTTCAGATTTGTTCGTAAGGGAAGGAAAACAACATCTAGGGACTTGGGCTACCATATTAATCTACTCTGCTTTCACTTTTTGCACCTGATATGTTGAGTAGATGGTACTGTCATTTGAAACAAAAACAAACTAGTGCATTTTAAATCATGCAAAAAAATCCTATGTGGTCTGTCATTTCTAGCCAGGCAGTTGACATCATTGCACTAATTTCCAGAAACATTTAATCAGCAATTTGTGGAATTAATAATAAATTCAGAAATTATTTTAAAGGTTTCAGGCACAGGACCCAGTACAATTAGATTAGTACTATGTGCAGTTCTGGGCCCTGCGATTTAAAAAGGACGTGAAGGTCCTTGACTGCATCCAGAGGAGGACAACAAAGCTGGTGACAGGGCTGGAAGGAGTGTCTTGTGAGGAGTGGTTTAAAGAGAAGGAGGCTGAGGGGTTACCTCATTGCTCTCTACAGCCTCCTGAGGAGGGGACATGGAGAGGAAGGTGCTGAGCTCCTCTCCATGAGATTCAGTGATAGGATGTGTGGGAATGGTTCAAAGCTGTGTCAGGGAGATTTAGACAGTATTTCTTTACCAAGAGAGTGGTCAAACAGTGGAATAGGCTTCCTAGAGAGCTGGTAGATGCCCCAGGCCTGTCAGTGTTTGAGATATGTGGACAATACCCTTAACAACATGCTCTAACTTTTGGTCAGCCCTGAAATGGTCAGTAATTCGGACTAGATGATTGTTGTAGGTCCCTTCCAATTAAACTTACTCTATTCTGTTCAGTTCTGTTCTATTCTAATGCTACAGATTCATACAGATTCAGCTGCCTCACACAGCCTTCAGTGCAGTGATAACAGCTTACAGCAGGGATCTTCAGCAACCAGTGGAGCGGGAGTTAGCAGTTCAGCTAGCCAGCGGCAAAGTTGAAGGGAAATCACAGGGGTTAACTGACACAACAAAGAGACAGTTTTTTCAGGTAGGACACAGGAGACCTTGTATGAGCAACGATTTGGCAACCAGTCAGAATTTTTTATATTCGGTGTTGGATTTTTCTCTAAGTCTCTCCTATCAGCTTCCTTATTCCGCTTTGTGCAAGTAAATAGACACATCCAGAGAAAGTCACATAGTCAAGTGGCTGGCCATCCATTTGCCTAAGCAAGAGATATGTCAGTCCCTGTTGACCCACTGCTGCATCCCACTGACAGCTCATCGTAACTCTACGGCAGCAACTCGTCAGATTATTTGCTGCCTCTCACGTCTCCAATTGCTGAGCCAAAGATTTATGGCTTTGTTACAAAACACTTAGCTTTGCAATCTGTACCTTAATGCCTTATTTAAAACCACTTTTAGGTTACATTTGTGATTAAAAGCAATGAAGAAGCTTGAGATACTTTTCTCTCCTGAAATTATTATTTCAACATGTTAACATTTAAATGGATTTAACTTCAAAACTAATGTATTACAGTTTTGCAATTTTGGAACTCTGCTGTTGTTTCTCCTTATCTGGGACTAGTTTTCTGCAGGGTTACACAAAAATAATTATTTCAGTTGCCTTTCTGTGACAGGTAAAATGAATTGAAAACAGAAGTCTCAAAATATTTCATGGTAAGGTTTGTATCTTGCTAAAGGAATAAGCGTGTATGTGTCTAAACATACTTCTCTACCCACTCACAATGAGGCATCAACCCTAAAAACTGTCAGCGTCTATATACATGGGAAGGTAATGTTATGAGAGGTAATTTAGTGTTAATAAACAAAGTGGCTAGAAACAAAATGTATACAACTAGCTGTCAAGTGCCTGAACATTAGTGACTAGCACTCTGAAGTTAACCAAGTTAAAAAAATGAGTTTTAAAAGAAGATTAGAGAAGCATCTATTAAAAAAATTACTGTCACTATCTCTTGCCTTGTACACTTGGTCGCAACACAGTTCACTGTTGCAAAATTGAATAAATTAAAAAAAAATTCATCCTGTTAGCACTAAAATGTGATTCTTTTTTTATCATGCTGTATTTCATCCCTTAATACACAGGATTAAAACACTTTCTGAAACTAGTTCTCAAGATACTTAAGCACCACTGCATCTCTTGCAGCCTCCAGTCATGGACTCAGGTAATAGACTGTTGATACCACACTTCAGACATATCTCTAAATTGGAGTGGTCAAACACTGCTACAGTTTGAACAGCGGGGTTGTAAAGTGTCCACACTTGGAGCTATTCAAAACCCTGCTGGACACAGCCTTGAGCAACCTACAGGTTGTAATGTAAAAGCAGTTTTACACTGACCCTGCTTTGAGTGAGGGACCAAACCAGATGACCTCCACTGATGCCTGCCAGGCAAAATTATTCACCGATTTTGACATTATGCTTTTGGTAAAAAGATGGAGGTTTTGCTCTGAGAACAATTTTGTATGTGTGCTTTTAGTTAGCTACAGTAAGTACAAATGTCTCTGTGATTTCAGAAGAGTGCAACAGCCCCTGCAAGTCCATACCTCCCAGCTCGAACACATGCAGAGGTTCTTCATAATGCAGTGTAGCACACAGTGTGCCGGCCTTCACATTTTTACCCCACTTCTGAGGAGATCTGAGATGACCCTCTGCTTTTACCATCAATTTCAGAAGTCTCCATTATGATTTGTTTGCACCGTCAGTACTTTTGTAGGACTTTATCAGGACCTGGAAGCTCTTTAGAGTCACCAGGCCACACCTGGGAGAAGCAGAGGTGAGATGTCCCTAGCTGCACAACCCTAACAGCTGTTAGCCCAAGAATAACTGCAGAATACATCACCCAGTTTGGTGGGGCTGGAAATACTCCAGGCTGCTCTTGTCAAGCATGAAGGGTGCTATGCACCTGTGCTGCATTGACCAGGGTGAGTGTCTGTAGGTGGTCCTGTTTTCATCACTGCAGTTGGGGTAGATGACCCCCAAAAGTTCCATTTCAGCTTCAGCTATTCTGTGATTCTGTGGTACATTACACTGTTCCTAGGGTTACTGAGAAATCACTTGTGTGCGTGCTCTGCTTTCCCTCCTCCCCAGAGATAACATCAAATGTCAGACATTTGATTTCTCCAAGTTGGATGGAGGATAGCTGCTGGTTTAGCTGGTCTGTTTTACTGCCTGCTTTTTGACAGTGCTGAGCATAAGCCACTTTCTGGAAATGTCATGCACTATGACATTTTCTGGAACTGGCTGTGCACCACTGTTGACATGCTGGCTATGTCCCATGAGTGCTCTCCCTCATGGTAGATTTTTCAGTCATAGAAGTAAAATCCCCTCTATTAGAGGAATGCCATGTGTTTTGTGAAGAAAGAGAATGGACTTGTCACTTCCTGTCACCTTCTTTGATCCTGTGTTTCTAGACAGTTTCCAGTATCCCTGGCTAATTAAACGAATGGGTTGGCAGGAGTAAAATGACTAGAAATAGTGTATGGTATTCAGTTAGTTATCCGGAATTGCAGCTATATGTCAGGAAAGCCTGTCTCATACAAGAACCAGGATCAGGAAAAGGCTGATCTAAAACTCTCACATGATGCTGCAAGTCAAATCAAAATAGTCCATAGTTCATTGTTTGCCCTTATTTTTTTATTTTTCTTTTATGAAAAGGAAAAGTAGACAATATAGAAAAAAAAATTCTATTTGAAACCTAATCTGTCAAAACACAGTTTCAACAGGAAGTTTTCAACTCATGCTATTTTCCATATCATTCTGAATTTCGCTGCAGCAAGGGAAATCTAATTTACATATGAGGATATACTTTCTCATGGTAGCAACAATGAAAATCAACACTTTAGGGAGGTTGTGACATACCCAGAAGTAAAGGTTTGTAACAGGAGGTTAGGAAAGCAACCTGCGTAAATCAGAATAGGCGTAGGTGTTTCTGCCTTGGGGCCAGAGCATAGATGAGTTCAACTTTATTTTCTATTTTTTGTAATTTTACTGGAGCTAACCAAACCAACTGTCAATATAACTCAGTAGTAATTATTCTAGACTTAATACAGCAGAGTCCACAATAGATGTCTGTGAAAGTCCTAAGGCTGTGTTGTAAGAATAGATGTATAATGTGCCATGCTCTTATAATGCAATGCAAAATGAGTGCAGCATTAGAGCAAATAATAGAGGACTCATGCAAACCAAAAGGTCAGTGATTACATAATTATATTAATGTGCTGGAGCTTTGGTGTTTTTCATACTCAGCTATTGTGACACTACCTCAACGAGGCTTCTTCTTCTTCTTGAGCTATATATATATGTTTACAGTAGCACTTATCAAATATCACATCTTGACCACCAGATCTGAGAAAGGTCAGGAAAAACGGATGTTTTTCATTACACTCCCTGTGCACCTCAGCTATTCTGAACTGACTTGCCATAATTATACCTTAAAAGAAAGAAATAGTATATACAGTAATAACCTATCATATTGACTAAAGGCAATGAATTCACCAAAAGCTAATGAGAATGTGACAGGTTGCAGCAGGTAGGAGAAAAAAACAGGAATGCTTGCACATTCCACTTGGATTTCATTTGTGCTCCACAGTTTTAACCTGCATTCTTTGACTTCAGCAAGATCCTGCTCTGTCTGTAATTGCTATATAAAAACTATAAAACTAGAAAACTGCCAGCTGTTCTTCATTACTTAGAGGTTTGGGTTGTTGTGTTGTTGGGGTTTTTTAATCAATTCTGCATATCATTCTAAAAGATAGGTTCTAACCTATCAAGGAGGAATGAATCTTGATGCAAGAATAGAGGGGAATATTTCTGCACAGCCTTTTACAGACAGACACGGGCCAGTTCTACCTGTTCTTCCATTCAATCAGCTGCAAATCAACTCCAGACTGAGGCTATTAACCTAGATTCTGCATTCAGCTAGTTTATTTCTTCCAGTCGAGAACCAGATCCAAATGCAAAAAGTGGATGAGCCTGTTTCTGCCTGTGATCAACTGTGAACAACTCATCTACCAGCTACAGCCTGATACAGGAGGTCAGATTGCGGTCGCTTTGGGAAAAGAATGGAACAGGAGAAGGCAAAAGGGATGCAAAAAAGAAAACACAGCTCACACTGAATACCAAAAGGACAGCAGTTAAAGAAAAGAAAATGCATTCAAAAGCAAATGTGTGTCCTCTGTCCATGTTATCCACAACATTGTATAGTTATATTTTTGTACGCCTACCCCTGCAACAACAGAAGGTAATCAAAGTGTTGTCTCTTTAATCAGCACATAAATCCATTTAGATACAAGGGTTTGATTAAATGAATATTGCAATTCAAAGACACAATCCAACAGGGAAACTGATATGTGTAATAAAAATCTGGTTGGCAAAGAAGCAAGATTATTGTGGAGGAGGAAGAAAGGTGGTATTATCTGTAACCACTGCCCATGTAGTAATTTAGTTGTTTGCATTTACTGCAGCACAGAAAACTCCCCAGCTCTCCAGATCTGCACAAGAAGTAATATGTGAATTGCAAACCTCTTCTCTTGCTGCATCTCCCAGTGTTAACCTATGCAGTAGTGCATCATTAATACTGTGACTTTGCCCCATAAAGTAATTAATAATCAATCCGGTGAAGGGCTGGAGGCTGTTTACTTCTGGTAGAAATGCTTGTAACAGAAAGCTTATAAAAAAAAAATCACACATCAAGCTCTACAAACATACATCTCAATTTGTGACAGGACAAAGTCATTGCACTTCAGTATCAGCTGCAGTCCAGCCTCACTACTGTTCACAAATGCTACCAAATTGCTCAAGAAATAGTTTAGAAACCAACTAGGTCAAAATAAGACATTTAATGTAAAACTGGTGTTCAACTGTTCATCAAAGTAACAATGTCAAAAGCATAAAATGATTACATATTTGCAAACTAGTACATTGGGGAACTGCAATTTTTTTAGAGGTAGACATTAAAATAACATGAAAACAAAACCTTCAGAAATCTACCTTTAAAGATCTATAAAGAACTGTCTTCTTAGATGGATAACAAGGAAAAAAACCCTCAAATTCCACTGGATTGGAAACATTTAGAATATTTGCAAAGTGCATATTAATATAATTTGGTAACCTTTACCTAAAGCAGAGATTTAGGGAATAAGGATTTAGGGAATAAGCAGAGTAATAATTAGTCTTACCTTAATAATTAAAGTGAAATGTGTAAGCCACTCAGAACTGCTGTATGAATAGAATTCCCCTGAGAAGATCCAAAAGATTCATTCCAGCATGTGGCCGTTGAGAACTATAAAGTATCTGTTTTGCTATATCATATTAAAACATGGTCAGTTGGTTTGGGAAAAAATATTATAAAAATACTTTAAAATTTTGAATTTTAAAATGTGAGCTGGTAGGTGGCTCCTAGATGGTACCACTGCAGAGCAATACCTTGATAGTTCTGTGTATTTCTTAAGTGGTCGCTTTTGGAGAAATGTCCTTCACAAACAGTGCCCACAGAGCAGTCTGACACGGGATTTGCTGTCTAGTGGGATTCTTCCAGGCTCTTATTTCCATTGAAATCAGTAGCGAAATACTTCTGTCAATATCGTGTATACAGTTAATATTGCCAGTTGGAGCAATAGCTAGCAATAAAGCTGTGCTGCAATGACCATGTACTCTGGCACCCTGCACAATACAAACCACAGATATCCTACACGTTGGATATCGTTTCAAGTCTAGTATTTGTGCTTGAACAAGAGTGGGGTATTTTAGAAAAGCATCTTGATTTAAACTGTCACTAATTCTCACATTGTCCTTATTGTTGACTATTAAAAAAAAAAAAAAAAGAAGAAGGGAATCTGAATTCCTCCATCTTCAGCTTTGGGCCCTTAAACTTTGGTCAGCTGCTTAAAACTCCCTATTTGGATGCTCTTCCTTGGGTTTGTACAAGCTCCTTTCAGATTACCACTGAGCTACCTCTCTTGTAGTCTGAATAAATGAACTGGAATCTGGTGTTAATTGTGCCATAGGCTCAACACTTTGAATGTAGCCTAAAGCCGAAAAAATATTTTGAACATAGAAATCGCATATTTCTTCAAATACTTGAGATAGAAGACAGTTTGGAAAGTGATGCCTATGTGTGGCGCTGTGTGCCGAATTTTCAAACAATCATATTTGCAAACTATGGGTTTTCAGGCTTCTTGAGCAAGCCCTGCACCGCTGCTCGTGGGTGTCTAATCCAAACAGCAAGTGTTTTGAACATGCAACTGTTTTAATGCAAGAACCTCACTGTTCCTAATGGACAATCTGCAGCTGTGACCCCTCTGCTTTTCAGTTTAGTAGTGGCAATACCTTAGATCTTCCATGCAGCAGTTTTCACAAAAAAAAATCATAAAGCAAGGACTGCTTATGAAAACTTCATTATATATCCAACACTCTGCATGCACAATCATGCCCTTTGCAACGCTACTTTTACAAAGTAGAGAGGTTTATAAATAGAAAAGAAAATGGGCATAACCTACAGGAATCTTTTTTTTTTAAGGCACATAATTTTGTTAGCATAATGACTGTCTGTTGCACTTCTTTTTTGAGCTCTTGCCTGTGGAGCATTTCCTCAACCATTACACATTTCTTTCTCTTGGTGGAAAAATAAGGTAACTCCTTCAACTCCAGCTGTTAGCAAGGCTCCAGTCCCACAGTTAAACATAGATGTACTTATAGCTGTGCAAAGGCATTTACAGGAACATGATGGCAAAATGTATTAATTTTCTTTTTTGCCATGCTATTATCCTAAAATATGGTAATTAAAATTATTTCAAATTTCAGGTTTAAGTAACATTTTTATTAATTATGAACTGTTCATTAATGCCATATTTTGAAATTGCTCTCATTAGCTTTTTATTCCATAAGCAAATTAATAGGACTGAATTATCATTAATAGCTCTAAATAGAAATAATTTTCATAATTTGTACACTGAATGTATCAAAATGTACGAATAATTTTTTTCTGAACTGTTCCATCTTCAAGCTTAATGTAATTGGAGCTTTGCACTTTCTTTCAGAATGAAAACAAATTATTTCAAGTTCTGCTGAGAGCAAATACAGCTCTTTAGCAGCTGTGAAATACAACAGTATATGCTGAAAAGTTAAAGAGCACATAGCCTGCTGAAGAAATACATTTTCTGATTAAAATGATGAAGCAGGTAGAGTTTTTAACTGTAATACTATTAAGCATTAGAAAGTGCAAGAATTCTGTGTCAGCTCTCAACGTGATCATCAGATATATTTACATTCTACTTCTTGGAAGTATTTCAGACTGTTTCCATTTTAGCCATTGCACAGAGTAACCTTGGTGGGAAAAAATATTTTTTCAACTGATTTTTTTAAAAAAAGTGTTCAATACAACGGCTTCAAGATCACAGCCAACTCATGCCAATGTTTCATGTCTATGACAGACCCATCTCACAGATGTGTTTTGTGTTCCCAGTGCCTACAAATTGTATCACAGTGAATGAACTATGGAGAAAACTCCAAATGCTTGTGTTTACTTAGGGTAATGCAGTTGCACTGCCCATTGTTGTCAAAGAAACGGAGGCTGAGATCAGCCTCATCTCCCTTCTGGACCAGTTATTGAACTTGGTGGCTGAAACATGGAAAGTCTAAGAAGAAAAGGACTGCAGCAGCAATGATGTCCTGATGAGAAATGTGAAGTCCTCAACTCTTCTTCACTATATATCAAAATAGAACAGAGTTATAAAGTCTAACTCTTTATGATCAGAAACTGTGCCAGCTGTGGATCCTGGAAACCTTTATGTATTGTCTCTTAGCGAATGGGTAAGAGGGATTGCCCCATGAAGGAAGGTGACCTCAAAATGTGCCTTCCCAATTCATGGGAAGTTCAAGAATGTTGGGGGG
>NW_009696538.1:0-5353 GCF_000703405.1 Apaloderma vittatum
TGTGACAACCCCTCCATACGTTGCGTATTCGAGGGTCGTTCCTCACCCCGAGTCTATTTAGGAGGTGCTATTTTTTTAAATCTCGCGAGACTGGAACAGCAGTGGCCTCCGATCACCGGCGCTGCTAAAAGGGGGTGGATGCCACCCCACCGTGCTGCCCGGTCCCCCGTGGGGAGAAGGAAAAAGGACTTGCTCAGTGTCACCGCTAGAAACCAGGACGATAGGGGAAGTTACGTGAAGCAATTCCCCGTGTCACGGAGTGGGGCTGTGGGCAGGGACCGCTCCTGGGATGCTGTAAAGCAAACGTCCCCCCCAGAAGAGACTGGTGATGCCGAGGCGGGGTCCCGTTAAACTGGGAAGGTTTGAGGCTGGTTTAAAACAATTTTCTTCACGCGCTGCATTGTGACGGGGAGCCAAGAAGTCGTGACTCCCAAAAGAGGGCCACATCCAGCGTTCCCACGGCGGCCCCGCTGTCGGCAATTCCCAGACCCGCTGAAACATGAACCATCACCCTTGCGAAGCCGAAAGGCTCCGGGGATGGGGGTTGAGGTGACCCCGCTGAATTTTGAGGGGCAGCCGGGGCTGGGATTCGAGACGTGGGAGCAGGGAGGGCTTCCAGCGCTGCCTTGAAATACCAGAGGTACCAGATGTGAATTTAGCCGCTCTTGACCTGATTTTAATTTTTTTTTTTTTGATTAAATTTTAGCCTGCTTAGCCAAATTACTGAAAGGAGGAAGGGGGAGGAAAAAAAAAAAACACCAACAAAACAAACCACAACTCGTCAGTGCTGCCATGCCCTGTGTCAGCCGGCGGGGTGGGTGTTTTTACCTTTGGGTCTTTGTCTCATAACTTCAGAGTTTATGGAAATTAAACGGATTTTTATTCCCGCTTTGGGGCTGTTGTCTGTAAATGGGGGGTGGGGTGGCAAAAAGGGGGACATCCATGCGGTTGTGTCCTCTTGGTGTGGTCTTATCCATTGTGTTCTTCCCCTCTCCACAGCGAATTTAATGTGGCAGGGTCAGGCACCCGAGCTACTGCGGCTGTTCCTCAAACTAGAGGTTTTCTTATTTTATTGGTGGCATCAACTCGATGATAAACAAGTCTGGGGAATTTAGGGAGCAGCAAAAAACCCAACTCCCACCAAAAAGTCAAATTTGGAGCTGAGATTTGTCCTTTAAGGTCATGAAACTCCACTGCAGAACCAATGTGGAGAAAAGCTTCGGTTCCGGGGAGAAATGCACTTTTTTTTCCCCCCCGTAAACCAAACCAACCTCTGTTTAAGCTGCTTCAGGTTCAGCTGCTTCCAGGCTCTCAGCCGGCCCGCTGCGTGGTGTCCCACCTGTTCGAGGTTTCTCCTTTACCTTTTATCCACCAGAGGGATGTAATCATGTAAAACAACATTTATTTTTATACTCTTTTGACAGCCAGCCCGCTGTGTGGTGTCCCACCTGTTCGAGGTTTCTCCCTTACCTTTTATCCACCAGCGGGATGTAATCGTGTAAAACAACATTTATTTTTATACTCTTTTGCATGAAAAAACCAACCTCTACAGAAACAGCTTAGAGCTTGGGATGTGGCTCGCTCGAAGCGGTAGGTTATGAATTAAAGGAATCTTCTGTTGTTGGACAAAACCCTTGCCAAGCTCAGCAGAAGGTACCAAGATCTTTGCTTCTCCTAGACCTTGCAAAGAACCTTCAAAGATCATTTAGTTCTGCCGTGGGCAGGGAGATCTTCCCCCAGACCAGGTTGCTCCAAGCCCTGTCCAACCTGGGAACACTTGCAGGGAGGGGGCTGCCACAACTTCTCTGGGCGACCTGGACCAGTGTCTCACCACCCTCACAGCGAAGAATTTCCTCCTAATCTCGAATCTAAATCTCCCCCTCTTTAAAACCATCGCTCTGTGTTTCTGATCAGCCCCCTTTAAGCACTGGGAGGCAGCTGTAAGGTCTCCCTGGAACCTTCTCCTCAACTCTCTCAGCCTTTCTCCACGGCAGAGGTTTTCCATCCCACTCATCATTTCCATGGACTCCTCTGAACCTGCCCCAACGAGTCCAGAACTTTTCCCAGAGCCGGACGCAGAGCTCCACGGGGATCTCACAAGACTGGAGGGTGCAGCCCAGGAGACAATTGGTTTTCGGTGCTGTGAGCACACACTGTCAGTTCATGTTCCGTTTTTCACCAACCAGCACCCAAAAGTCCTTCTCTGCGGGGCTGTTCTCCAACCACTTACTCCCCTCAGCTTCTGTTTGTGGTTGGGATTGCCCCGACCCGGGTTCAGGACTTTGCACTTGGCCTGGTTGAACTTCGTGAGGTTCGCAAGGACTCGTTCCTCCAGCCTGTCAGGGTCGCTCTGGATGACATCAAGCAAATCAACGAAGCTCCACCGAGCTTGGTGTCATCTGCAAACTCAATCTCACCATCTGCATCACCGATAAAGAGATTTAATGGTACTGGTCCCAGTAAGGACCCTTGAGGGACACCATTCATTACTGGTTTCCACTTGGATGTTGCTCATTGACCCTAACTCTTTGGACAAAGTCATTCATCCAACTCCTGACCCATCTAACGGTCCATCCACTCAACCCCGATCTCTCCGATTTAACGGCAGGAATGTTGTGTGGCACCACATCAAGGGCCTTGCAGAAGTCTAGGTTGGTGTCATCCGTAGCTCCTCCCTTGTCCCCCGACGCAGACACTCCATCGTTGGAGCCCACCGAATTTGTCAGGTGTGATGTGCCCTTGACGAAGCCGTGGTGACCATCTCTAATCGCCTCCCTGCCTTCCGTGTCCCTCCAGATGAAGGAGGATCTGCTCCGTGATCTCACCGGACGAGCGTGAGAAGCCTCTCCTGAAGGCAAGAGTATTGTCAATCAGGTTTTTGCAATAATTTCCCTGCACTGTGCCGGTTCTCTTTATAAAATTAATGAAATTTAAGCTGTTTTTGTTAAAACTAGCAGTTAGCAAAACGAGGGAAGTCGCCAGCATCCTGGCTTGGGGTTGAACGTGCCGCTTCTCTGAAAGTTGACCTCAAAACCCAAAGCTCAAAAGCTTTTAGGAGGACACGCGGAGATGAGGAATGGGCAGGGGCTGTGGGTCAGCTGCGTCGCCAAGTGGTGGGGCTGGATTTGGCCAAGGCTTTTTTTTTTTTTTTTTGGCCAGATTCGTTAAAAGAGATGTGTGGAGGACAAAGAAGAGATGAAGATGTCCAAGAATGGAACCAGAAGGTTGCATACGACGGAGAGATCAGCAGAATCGCCTTGGAGGGGACCAGGCAGGGATAAAAAGAGGCAGAAGGACAAAATTGTTGCCAAGTGGCTTGGAAACCTTGAGGACCACGGCTTCCTCCCACCATGTAGCTCCTTCCATGGCTACACGGTGGAGCATAAAGATGGGCAGAAGAAACAGGCAGGCTCGAGCTTCATCTCAAGCTTTTGTGCGGCTCTGCTAATTAATTAGGTGCCTCGAGAAGGTGCCCAGGGAGGGCACGACCTGGCAGCGCCACAGAGCTGCGGTATCTCCCTCGGCTTGGTGGCCCTGGCATCTGGGGCGACGACATTGCCAGGGACGGGGTTAAAGCCAGAGGAGCCGGAGGCTCAGCATCCAGCTGTTTCACCAGTGATGTTCTGCCCGAAAAAAAAAACCCTTTCATCTTCAAAGCGGTTCGCAAATCATCACTAATTGCATCCGTGCAGGTGCCGGGAGGCAAACGAAGCTTAATTAGGCCATGCAGATGCTCTCCGGATCGGCAAGCTTGGAGTTTTTCCTCCCTTGATGTGCGGCGCCCCGGGGCTGAGAGCGGGTCTGGGCTTTTCCGTCCCACCACCTCGCTGCCGCAAAGAGACCTGTCTGCAGGACCGTGGCGCGATGCCGGCGCTCGGCCGGGCTGAGAGGTGGAGGTTTCTCAGCTGGTTGAATTCTCAGCCCTGCTTCTGGGATGCAGACAGCAGCTCCATGTTAGTGCACGCGTCGTCACAGAATGGGTTTGGGTTGGAAGGGACCTTCAAGACCATCTAGTTTCAACCCCCCTGCAACGGGCAGGGACACTTGCTACTAGACCAGGTTGCTCCAAGCCCCGTCCAACCTGGCCTTGAACGCTTCCAGCGATGAAACATCCATGGTCCAGCATCTCTCCACCCTCATAGCGAAGAATTTCTTCCTGATGCCTGTTCTAAATCTACCCTGCTCTAGTTTAAAACCACTGCCCCTCATCCTATCACCCCATGCCCTTGTAAAAAGACCCTCCCCAGATTTCTTGTAGCTCCCCCTTAAGTACTTGGAGGCCATCATAAGGTCTCCTCGGAGCCTTTTCCAGGCTGAATAGCTCCAACCCTCTCAGCCTGTCCTCAGGAGAGGTGCTCCAACCTTGTGATCATCTTCGTGGCCTAAGTACTTGTTTAAACTAGCGCTTAGCGAAAGCAAAGCCAAGTTGGGAAATCAAAAAGCCTTCCTCTGTGCTTGCCCTGCCAGCTCCCTGCTTCTCAAGGTCCCTTGGCATCCTGATGGCACTTCCAAAAGCCATCACCTCCTGCGGCCACTCGGCCAAGCCCCAGCGGGCTTGACTTGAGGTCACCCCATCCCGAAAACCCTGTCCCCAGCGCAACACATCCTGGCATGGCGTGTACCCAGCGAGGCATCAGCTCCATCCCTACTGGCCCAGGGACCCATGGCTGTCACTTCCCCGGGGAGGTGGCCCCGTGCTGGGTGCGGTAGCCCCCCAGGACTGAAGGGACCAGAAAAAGCCAAGCTCACCATCGTGCTGCCCGCGTTTATTTGGTCCTAGCCCTTCCGAGGTAGCACATGGCGTGGTAGCACACGCCATCTCCCGCCATGGGTGTCCCGGGGGTGTCAGCGTCTCTGGAGGGGTTTGGTCTGGTCCCCATCACCCCTCCTGCCCCATGGTGGGGGACAGGACAGAGGGGCTTCACCCCCAGCCAGGCCGCTAGTCCTTGGCCAGGTCGCCCGCCCGGTTGGTGGCCGCCTCCACGGCGTTCATGACGGTGGCCCGCAGCGCGCCCTTCTCCAGCTGGTGCAGCGCGTGGATGGTGGTTCCGCCGGGCGTGCAGATGTCTCCTCGCAGCTTCGCCGGGTGTTCCCCCGTCTCCAGCATCATCTTCGCTGCGCCCTACAGGAGACCAAGGTGGGTGAGAGAGAAGGGGACCCCCCAAACCTCACCTCTCCTTGCCTCGAGGGTCAGATGGCAGAATCTTCCCAGTGGCAGGGGACAAGGCGCTGAAGCATCTGTCCTGAAGCATCTGTCCCACCACCATGCCCTTTGCTATCTTCTGGTGGCCTCGTTCTTTGGTTTTAAGAGTGGAAACTGAGGCAAGGGCAGCGACGATGTGGGGCACGAGGG
>NW_009696539.1:0-28469 GCF_000703405.1 Apaloderma vittatum
AGCCAACCCAATACAAAATGCCACCATAATGTGGAAGCTGTGTGTGTCCTTAGATGGTAAGGAAAGCTTTTTTTTTTTTTTTTCAGATAACAGGCCATATAACTTCATCTGGTAAATACTTATTGAGACAATGCTTTGTGACTAAATGTACCACAAAAAAAAAGTGTCTCTGTCTTACCCTTTCCTAAGTCATGGTTAATTTATCTCACTTAAAAATTTATGCTTTCACCTTGTTCCCAGCTCTTGGATCTAGCTGTGAATTTCTCTGCTAGAGTAAATGGCTGTCTAATCTGAGGAGTCTGTTCATGTGTAGCTACTTACAAACCATAATCAGGTCACATCTTAACCTTCTCTTTGATAAAATAAATAGATTAAGTGCTTAAGCATTTCACTCTAAGGCAGATTTCCAAGCCCTGAATAATACTATTTAGCTGTTCTCTGAACTGTTTCCAAATTGTCAGATTCACATTTTAAAATTGATGTTAGTACTGACCACTTAATTTCAGTAATGATCTAACTAGTGCTATACGAAGTACGACCTAACATTCTGTGATACAAGCATTACCTTGCTAAATACGTAAGCTAGAGTGCTTCAACTGCAGCTTCTGTAGATTCTGCCCTTTTCTTGCTTAGTAACCACAACCATGGAGGCCTCTTCAGACTCATAGCTCTCTGTGATAAGGTTCCCCCATCGTAACACTGGCCCTTGTGGTTTGTTCCTGAAGACATGACTTGGCATATAACAGTGGTCCAGATATTTCTCAGGTGAAATTTGTGCATATGCAGTTGTTGATTCAGTCCATTTTTACTCAGTAACTGAGAGCTAAAACCATGTCATAACAGTTGAGGTACTCTCCCTGATGAGTAACGCTAACAAGGTGATTCATTTAACTCCAGAGTGCTGGAAAGAAGGCAAGTTCTCTATGTGCCTTAAGAAAGCAGGTTCCAAGAGGAACCCTGCTAATGGTCAGGCTTCGGAGGTAGCTGAAGCCTTTATTATAGTTAAAGCAAAATGAAACGTAAGGCTAACCCTCACCATGATAAGTCCTTGTTCGTAATTGAAAGGGCTTTGTAGTTGCTAAGTAGCAATTCTGCATGTAGTTCAGCAACAGCAAAAGAAGTTTTGAGATGCCTGATACTGGATCTTCAGAAGCTTTAGTATTTATCTGATTCTGTTTGCACTGATTAATCTTAGCTTTAGAAAAGCTTGTTGTAGTCAATGGCAAAGGCAGTTCAGCGGTGTCAATCTGGAGTTTTGTGCATGGTAATTTACTCTAATGAAAAGTGCAGAGCTCTGTGCCAAAAAGGCTGTGTTGAGTCTTATATCTACTATGCTTTCACTTAGATCTAGCTCCTGTGTCTCTGCCGTGTACATTAGACACTCCGTTTCTTTTGAAGATCCAACCTGTGCTGTAATTTGAGATAAGGAGTTTCTTTTGGCATTTATACAAAGTGCAGTCCTTTAAAATCTGTTTTAAAATGTTCAATGATTATTAAATTTTTTATAGCCAGTAGCATACTAGGATTCACGGAGCTGTTATAATAGTAGTAGTCTTGCAGGCAGCCTTCTGTGGAACTGTTTTTGTCATAGCACTGTGATTATACATTATTTGATATTCTCAGTGTGGGCAGAGGTGGTAATGACATTGAAGAAAACACTTATGGTGTTTAGGCAGCTGTGTATTAACTGTTATGTATCAGCATACCTTATTGTTTGAAGATTTACATTCGCATTGGTACGAACGTGCAGTGGCCTGTTTTTTAAAGAGAGATACATGTAAGCAAAGCTTACACATAGACACGAAGTGGAAAATGTTTGTGAAATATTTGTATGCTTTTAATTTGTTGGAGGATGAGAAAGTTTAATGATTACCATGGATTCACACTGCTAAGTCACAGCAGTGTCCAGTATGAAGTTGTTGGAATATGAAACTGAAAAAGATAAAGCTAGATTTATTGAGATGTTAAAATTTGATCATTATGCAGGGCTGAGGTATCGGACTCTCTCTCCCTGTTTATAGGGCCAAAACTAGAGCCAGTAAAGCTTGTCTCGTCATCGTTTTTTAAGGATTTGCATGTGTTGTAAGGGAATTTCTTAGTTTTCCCTGTACAACTGGAGTGAAGGATATGTTTTTTGGTTACGTAGCTAGTGGCAGGGAAATACCAGCATCAAGAAATTTTGGATACAGATGCAATAATCACCTTAATTTGGATGAAAGCTGTGATTTATTTTGTTTTTTTTTTTAAGAATCTGTGAGTGTACTAAATCTCTTGTGTGTAAAACTGAGTCTCTGAACTATGATTGCCTTTTCCAGTGTCACTTTACTGAAAACTTTAATCCTCTCTCAGGGAATCCAGTGAGATGTGGCTAGGTGAAACGCTGACATTTTGATGAAGCAGAACTGTTTTCTGTGTTGATTAGCTGAAAGCATAAAATTTTATTAATTTACACCATTTAACCCTAAAAACCGGTTGAAGTGATTGTGCTTGGGTTCTGTTCTTTCCTTCCCCTTTATTATGATGCTAGCTTCTGTTATCTGAGGCTTATTCCCTTGAAGTGATACTAGTGAGGGGAGCTCAGAGGTCTAAGTAGTGGCTGAAGGTGTTGGCTCAGGTTTTTTTGCAGTTTAATTTGAGTTTTGGCTCATGAACTGTGTCTTTCCTCAAGACAATTTGGCATCTTGCACTTTCAGGTGTGCTATCTAAGCCAGACTAAGATGACTAAAGACTGACTGTCCCCGTATCTCACCCAGTCCAAATTAGGTTGTATATGAGTGAGACAGGCAATGCTGCCTTTCAAATACAGCTAAATTTGCATAAACAGGAAGATAAAAACATAAAATGCTTGTACTTGGCAAACTGTGATAATTGTAATGAAATTGCATATAGTCACTGAACAGCTTCTGAGTAATATGCTTGAGTAAAACATGCTTTGAAAATAATTTTAAAATACCTGCAAACCAGGAAAATACCTTTTCCCTAAAAATAATGAGTTTTATGTGGCAGCATAGGTATATGTTCAGTAAAACACGTACTAGGTATGAACATTTTTCCTGATCCTCAGCTATGTACCACACTTCTGGCAGAGGTTCCCATTATAGTGTCACATCCTGAAGGACT
Source organism: Apaloderma vittatum (assembly GCF_000703405.1). NCBI lineage: Eukaryota > Metazoa > Chordata > Aves > Trogoniformes > Trogonidae > Apaloderma > Apaloderma vittatum. The sequence continues at coordinate 3,121 of NW_009696539.1, forward strand.
GTGCTTCCTTCCACTGCGGATAACGTACGTACTAAATAGGTTATAAAGTTTACAGGAATAAATTTTTATCCATGTGTTCATTAGTCATGCAGACACGTCAAAGTCTTTGCCCTAATGGGTAGCTGTCTGGTTTATCTTCCTTCTCACTGCCTAGGAGTAAGCAAGGAAAACTTAAGTTTACAAACCCTTTGGATATACCTTACGGAGAAGTTACTTCCATCCACAAGTGTACTCAAACTCTTTGCAAAAAATGTGGTCATCTTTTTTTTCCCTTCTTGCTTGTTCTCATGAGGATGCCTTTTGCTTGCTTCACCCTAAATATAGCCTGAACTGCAATCATTGAACTATATTTTCTGAGCAATAGTAGTGGGACAGAATAATACAGCTGATTTGCACAGGGATTTCTTACTCTTTTTCTGTAGTTCTGGTCATTTGCTACATGAACTGCATTTGAAATAGTGCTTTTCTAGGGGTCCTTTGTTAACCACCTGAACCTCTAGATTTGCACTAAATCTTGAAAACTACCGCTGTTCCATGAAAAAATTTTTTCCTCTACTTAATGGTAGACAAGTATATATGAAACGCTTGAAAAATGCCTACTGTGTGAATGCAAACGGTAAACAATAATCCTTTTCATAAATACCTTTTCTAGCAGAAAAGGGACATTTTAAAGTAGAAAATGAGGGAACTATAAGAGTAATTCACTGATTTGACTAGCATTTGGTAAGGGTAGCTTGGTTAATGAAGGTTTTTCTGCTAAGAAAAGCCTTTTGGCAGTCCAGTATGGTGTCCATCAGATTGATAGCTTTTTACTCTGTGGATAAAAGGCATGGGACTATTCCTTTTTTTTAATGTGGAACTCAAGGCTGATGTCCTTGGACTACTACATGCCGCAGTAGTAGTGCTTTGATATGCTACTGCCAGCTTTTAACTCACTGTTCCTGAATATTATTTCTATTATTTTTGAATAGTCCGCTCTGTAGAGCCAAGTTAGTGTAGTGTAGTAACATTAAGAATATTTGGAAAATTTTACTGAGATTTTAATTGGCGTTGGCACAAGGAGAAGTCTGCATGCTTCAATGTGAAAGTTGTTCTCATGTGTTCTTGATGAATGTAAAATACTTTGCATCAGTCAAGGGACTTTAGAGCACATGGTATGTGATCATACAGGTCTTACTCTAGAACTTTATTCTCTATAGAAATGCTTAAGGCTTTTCCACATGCCATCTCCGAGAAATCAGGGAATTAGGGTACTGCTGTGGGATTAATCTTTTACCCAAACCACAAATGCGGTTCTGCTCCTATCACGAAAGGGAGTCAAGGTGCTGGGTCTGTCATAAAGAGCTGGAGTTGAGGCTTCCTGTCTTGTCTACTTAATGGTGTTGGATCTTCATGTAGTGAAATGGAGCTACAGTGCTACCATGGTCTGACTGGCTGTACCTACCAGCATGCAGGGCCGGTAGGACTGCATCATGCTCATCTACTTGCTTCTCATGCTGCAAATAGCCAAGTTGAAACCATTACATGGCACCTTGAATGACAGCTGTGGTCTTGCCTCATCTCTTTCCCCTTCTACTCTGTCTTTTCTTCTGAGGTGTTGAAGCTGAAGAGCGAAAAACCATTAACCAGCTAATTGCTTTTGATTTTATGCCAACATATCTTCACTAGAGTTGAGAGGTTTTCATCCTCTCTGTTTGCCATAGATGTACATTGGGAAGGATGATGAGCAGCATCTGCTCAGGTACGTGGTAGTGTTTGTAAGAGAGGTGCTTTTATGGTGTAGTGAAAGTCAAGGAATGCTGAGAAATCATTGCTTCCTAAAAGATAAAATGCCACTTCATAAATAGTCAGCAATGAGCTGATAATCATTCCTTTCTTTATTAGTCGAGTCAGCAGTTAGATGAACCCTCGAAGAGCAGGCATAGAAGAGGGTAGGTTTTGATTTGAATTTGTCAGTATCCAGGGCCTTCACAGTGAGGTTTAATATAAATTGTATTTTCAGTACAATGTGCTGGAGCCAAAGGCTACTGCAGTATGAAAACCGCTATTAAAGTCTGTTTTACTGCAGTGCTTCAGTGAAACATGGAAATCTAAGCAACCTGTGAGTACAGAATACGGTCCTAAGACTATGTGCGCATCTTGGGTTTAGATTTCACAAACTATTTGAGTTTCTAATTACACTGGGTGTAATTAGACCCTCTCTATGTGTGTTTGTGGACATATAGTTTACATTTACTGGTGAAGAGGTTATGGTCTCCTTGCTGCAGACACTTAGTTGTTGGTATGTTAATAGAAGCCTTTATAAATTGAGTGGAAAATGTGAGTCATAGTTTCCTTTCTTTCTGTCTATGTACCCTGTACAATACCAAGGAAGGCATATTAATTTTTAATATAGAGTGCTCTTTAGAATGGAGATTCCTTGGCGTATAGCTTCTTCCTGTCGTTGTTGTGGTGTAAAATATTTTATCAGACTATCAGAGGGAGGATGGAGGAAGTAAATTAGTTAAGTGATGATTTCTGAAGTATGCTATTCTCTTACTGTGTTTGCAGGAAGTTGTATTCCCCATTCTGTAACACCATATCCAATGATACTTGTTGGAGCTCTAATTTTGCCTACAGAAGGGAGAAGAAAAGCTCTCTGACTTTCAGACTTCTAAACTGCTTTATTACTTAGTGTGAGGAGTGCTCCCATTCTCAGTAAAATCCACACGCGTAATTAAATTGGATTTATTTAAGAAATGAAAGCTCCCCCAAGTTTACAAGTTCTGGTATCAGTTGAGAAGAGCGGCTACTGCACTACAACCAACCCTTAACAAAGAATAGTGATCTGGATCGTAAATACACTCACCTGTACAAAGATGAGGACTCTCGACCTTGATGAGTCACCTTGGCCAGCATCCCAAACCAAGGGGGAGGCTGTGCCCCGACTGCAGGACCTGCTGCTCTGAAGGGATGGCTCCAACGCGCCCCTGGCAGGACCCTGTTTTAAAGCTCAGTCAGATCTGAGCTGTGATCAATCAAAGCCATCTCAGCCTCCCATTGGCTACCAGCCAACTTCCTGGGTGTACCCCTAGGCTGGTGGGCTAGACCCAAACTAGCCAGAAACTTCCAGCAATTTCTCTGAAATCTGCCCGGCAGCCGCTGTGAGGAGAGGCATCCCAGACCAGGGGGATGCACCTGCCACAGTGTTCACTGATTTTTATTCCAGAGGTAGTGATCTTGCAGGTGTCAAAATATATTTCTGGCACATACAGATATTAGCACTTGTACTGATAACCTAGGGACTCTTTCTTCTTTATCAGCGATGACCATTTTCTAGCCTAACTCCTCCTGCGTCATGTGGATTCTTATCCTACTTGACCATCTCCTCTAGAAGTCATCTCAGTTAATCTGGTACTCTATGAGGGGAAAGACAATAATCACACACTGTATTTTTCTTATGGTCTCTTGTCTGTCATAATTTTGTGCCAAAATTCTTCATCTTTGGGCCTGTAAGAAGAGACAATTCTAATTCGTATTTCAGAATCAACGGAAAGATGTTACGATATGACGTGTGAATCACCATAATTAAAATAGCATGGTGCCCAGTGAATTATATTCAAGAACAAAACCAAAAAAATTTCCCTGTAAAAAAGAAATTACTCAAATTGTACCTTTTAAGGCTAAAGTAGATTCTTCTTCCAGCTCTGTGCATCAGGATGAATTGCAATCTGTATGGAAAACCATATCCAGGATTTGAGAAGAGCCCGAAGAAAACTAACACAACTCCTTCTCTTTTGGTTTTGTCAGAAGTTGTTCATCACTCGATCAAAAATACTGCTTTGTATGCTAGTGAAAAACATTTTACAATGCATCTGAAGATAGTTTAATCAGAGGCTTTTCCAGCATTCTCAGCTTGTTACTTAATGGTGAATTGTAAGATGACAGTAAGAAGCATTTTTAAATTTTTTTTACTTTTCCCTAAGGAAGATGTACACTGAAGTTCCATAAATACGGATACTTTGACAGACTTATCTATCCAGGTGGGTTTTCACATGCAAGGAAGTTAAAATAGGGCCAAAATGAAAGCAAGAATTTCTACTACAAACTTTCTATGAAAGAAGAAGCCTCCTGTGTTTCCATGTTTTCATTCCATATTTTCCTTTAGAAAACGGGCATGTATCAAGTCACGAGAGAATACCTTCGTGGTTCTCTGTAAAACAATCAGTTGGTTTAAGGCCAACATCTACTGGACAGAGATCTCTGCGGTGAATTTGTTGTCATAAAAAATCTTTTTTTGGTTTTGTGAAGAGACAGGCCGTAGGCAGAGCAAAAAACATATGAGGGACTTGTTATCTTTCCACTTTTTATGCTTTACTGCTCACTTGGATAAATGTAGATTTCAGGGCTTTTCAGTTCTTGTGAACACTAAAATTATTTTAATTCTGCCTCTCGCTTCCTTCCTGAAACTGAAGAGGGAAATAGGAACTCAAATGAAAAAAGCTTATGTGGGTGCATGTATGTGAACACAGACATAATAAATACATAATGTAAATAAATGTAAGGTGCAGTTTGAGGGGGTTTTGCTGGTAATAGTAAAAACATAATTGAAGCTCTAACTGCTACAGCTGGAAATGCTTTTAGAATTCAATAATTTAAAATGAGATTATAGGCTCTTTATTTCTAGAGTTGAGTAGGAAATCACTCGTGGTCTCACTGAATGCGCTTTTGAGATGCAGGGATTTGGAAGCAGACTTGGGAGGGTAACAACAGACACATAAATGATCATCTTCATTGTGTAACATTGATGATTTCAAAATAAGTTTGTTTAACATCACTTTTTTTTTTCTTTTTAAGTAGGCTTTGAGTTGTTTTGGTTTGGTTTCTTGTATGGCTAAATAATTAGACCGAATAACAGATAGCTAATATTTAGAGATGGAGTGGTTTGTATTTTTTTTCCCCAACAGAAAAGGATGGTTCAGTATTTAGATACTTCATATCACTAAGGAGCATGCCAAGAGAATAAAAATGGTGATCCATGAAAGTTAATGCTGTAGCTCTGTATAACATCGACGGGGAGAGATCTGTTTTGCGCATTCGTGGCAAATCTCTCCCCATAGTTAACAAAACAACTTGCTTCTGTCATCGGGGGGTTAAAGAAGCAGTTGTCTTCCTGTTCTGTCAAGAGAACTTTCATCCAGCCTTGGTTGTTCAGGGAAATACATAATAGGAAAGAGATTATTCATAGTTGTCCAACACTGACATTACATTTCTTTTTTTTTCTTTTTTAAAAATAAAACTCATTTTCTTTACTATGTTCATCCAGCGTTAAGAAAACATGGAACTTCAAATGTCTCCTTGTCAACTCATTTATTTCTTCTGTCTTACTGAACAATTTTTTATTCATAAGCAAACTTGTGAAATCATTTGACTGAAAGAAATGAGGCTTTTGTAGATTAATGTAATCATCAACCTAGAGACAAAGTTTTTGTCATGTGTGTCTTGACAAAATGCTGTAGCCTCCAGAGTTTTTACTCATTTTAGTTGTGTGGTGATTGTAATGCAGAGTCTGGCTAAAGGATATTTCTGGAGAGTGCTGCCTGGCATTTTGGATATGCCTTCAGCCCAGTGATTGAGATATGATGGTTCACCAGAGAGAAGACTGTTCTCTGCAACAGTGTTTAACAGTTGATATCACTGCAGGACTTCAGGAGAATAAATTTTTAGTAATTTACAGGTGTCTCTTACTATATTGGTTGCCATTTCCGTTAAAAAAAAAAAAAAAGTTGGGTTTTTCTTCAGTTATAGGGCTCCAGACTCTCAGGAGTAATTTCTTACAGGAAGATGAGATTCAAGGTCAATTATACCTACCTGATAAGTTAAAGAAACTGATTACAAAGTTGTAATGAGCTGATAAATGAGCTAGTTGCAAGTATATCTTTTTTTTAAGTGCTGCTACTAGTTTGATTCTAGAACCAAGTGAGGGTAAGGATGTGGGAAAGGCGAGAGTGGATACCTATAACTGAATAGCTCTTAGCTGAATAGTGATTGTGTAAATAGAGGAATTTCTATTGCCATCAAGATTTTACTTTAGAAAAATATTTCTGGCCTAGCTGTTACCATGAGCGCTGTACAGCTTTGTGTACACGTAGCCTTTGATGGAATTGAGAAAATGAGCACTCATACCTTAGGAGAGATTTTATAAACATCGTGAATAACTCTTATGTAAAAGATTCTCTATTATAAGAATTCATACTACTGTCTATTTCTTCTCATAAGACCTGAAGTGAACTTAACTATACTTAACTATATTAGAATATAGTTACTTCGTGAATTTTAATTGATAAGATTGGATTTCATCGCCCTTTTGTTTTTAGTTAGAAATATTAAACATGCAACTGTATAGCAACCAGAAAAAATAACTGAATTATAAACTTGAACTGAAGGCTAATTTAAGAGCATTCAACATTCTTCATTCTTCTTTTTGTTTCTTGCACTGACTGAACTGGCCTGATATGTGGGTTCAAGTTAACTTTTCTTGTTTTGAAGACTTGAATATGGTTTTACTGATGCAAGGCAATAGTGATGCTGTTCCCCTACAGAAAAAGTCTAATTTTTCTTGCTGCTTTCTCTTTTTGCCTACTGCTTATGAAGCTGTCTAGACCCAATTCAGAGTTTAATAACTTAAAATGGGAAGGAGTTCCTTAGTCTGCCTTTTTGCTTTCCCTAGCCCTGTAAAGTAATTACTTGGGAAACAATCTCCTCTGACCAAGTCCTTAGATCAGCAAGCGTCAACGGTTGAGGCCAGTGTGTCCCAGAACCTTATGGGCGTCCACTCCCTAGCTGACTTGCTTCTTTTTAACCTGACCGTGGAAAACTTCTGTGAAATTAGCAACTTGCCTGGAGAAAAACATTGTCAGCATATCACTATTTGGCAGCAATCGTATCTGAAGGTCTATGTTTTGCTGCAATCATTCAGGCTTGCATAGTGTCAAATAATTTCTATAATGCGACTTCTAGCTTTTGAGACAACAGATTGATTATTTCCAGCACCTAGGTGACAGATGCTCTCAGCTGTAGACTCTTTTCTGCTACAGTCATTTTGCAGTGGATAAACAGTACAAAAAGAAGTTACAATAATCACTAAACCACACTTTTTCTCTGAATAGAAGGGTTAGAGGAATTATTTTTTTGAAAATTACAAGGAAATAAAGTGATGCGAGATCCCACGAGAAATGTGGAGCAAAGTTCTGTTAATGCATGACTTTCAGGGCTTTTTGGAGTGGGTGGAAGGCACTGAGTGTACAGGCATTTCCCTGCAATTTAACTTGTGACAAAGCTGGTAGAAAATAATTAGGAACCTGCAGTTTGTTCCTTATGTTAGTTTTGAAGTATAGTTACCAGTCATACTCAGTGCTATGACAACTTCAGATATTGAAGTAGAACATCTGACAACAGATTGGTGCTGAATGACTGTCCTCAATGACCAGGTATGAATGTGAGTAAGGACTAAAATAAAAGACATTTGTGGTTTGAGAGATCTGGTTTTGCCAGAGAAATATTCTATGCATCTTTTAAAATTACATTCATAGCATATTCACTGCATTTACTTGACCTATGTCAATTTAGCCTCCTTAAAATCTTATTTTTACATTGATCTCTTTCAACCTATAATTTGATGTTCCAGTCTTCAACTGCATACATGAACCTTTCCGTGCCTAGTCACTCTAATATCCAGGAAAACATAAACTGTCATCTTAAAGGATAACACCCATCTGGAAAACAGCAGCGAACTGTCATGTACTGTACCTGGAATGACCTGTTCCCGCAAAGTTTTAGGTGGAATGGAAACTTGCAGTTTCAGTGAGTGAGCAGTCATTTCTTGGTTAATGGAATGACATACTAAAGGAAGATTGTTTTGAATACACATTGAAAAATCTCTCTTCATTGAAGATACTGGCTCATGAAGCAGTAAAAGTATGTTTACCATGTGTTCTGCTTAGAGATCTTATGCCGGTGCTGAGATGTACTGACTTAAAATTTTATAGAAATAGACTTGACTAGCGTTCCAGCCAGAAAGGCAGAGTTGTGGCTCTTTTTGAGAATAGGGAAAATTACTAAAAACTCATTTTCAATGAGCAGTTTATTTTTTGAAACATATCAATATTTCTCTGATGATTGTCTTTATTTTGCATAGAAGCAACTACTTGTTGATATAATCAACATTTGCTGTTTCTTTTTGTTGATTTAAGCTGTCAGTAATGGTACCATGTGAGTGTGGCACGGTGTATGTGATTATTCTTTATGGTCTTCAAAAAATAAGCCAGGAAAGACATGCAGATTGGTCTTGTTTTTATGCTCTGTGTCATGGGAGCAAATTTTCATTGGCTGATGGAAACATTTTGAGCATTTTCCTTTTTTAATGTTAATTTAGTAAACATTTAGTGTTCTGATCTCAGTAGAAGCTGAAAGACAATAATGAAATGTAACGTGACAGCTTAATGAGGCAGTATCTACTTAACTTCACCTGCTAACCATTCCTTTCCACATAAAAACATCCATAAGTCCCAGACTTCATTTGTTTTTTTTGACAGCAAACTTTATCCATGTGTACATTCCATTGGTAACAACTGCCTCAAAATATCAGAGAAAGAAAAGAATTAAGTATTATTTATGCTATATGCTGACAAAGTTTTTTTTAGGAAAACTGCTTGACAGAAGACATTTCTTATATTTTTCTTTCTGAAGTTCTTCACTAGCAGAGTTTGAGTATTAGAAGGAGAAGTGGTTTTGTGTGCTTCACGTGAAGGTTGCAGTTAATTCCTGACTTTTGTTACCTTTGAGATGGACTTCTGTTGATATTGGTGCTGGATTTAGATTTTGGGTTTTTTTAATGGATAATGTAGTCAAAAGTCTGTAAAATAGAATTTGTGATTTATAAACTCGATAATTAATTTTTTCACTCTGAAAAAGAAGAACAATTCTCAAGTATGTTTAGTAATGTTGTCAATCTTTTGACTCTCTAGCTATTGATAAAACATCAGGTTTGTGTTTTGTTCCCAAACAGATACTTAATCCTTACCTGGAATGTATCGCACACTGTAGGCAGCAAACAAAGCATATGTTACCATACCTTTCTTGCACAATATGACTTCTACAATGTCTGGAGGTGATTAAGAATATGGAAAACAAGCTTTCATGAATATGACCACATCTGTCTTTCCAACCCAATTCTCCTGTGGGGTTTGAAATTCCAGTGGTCTGAGCTCCTTAGAAACCCTTTCAGTAACTGAAGGATTTTTCAGAACAATATTTAATGAGTGGTGTTTAAGGAAAATGTACTGTGGCAAAATAGAAGGGAAATTGTTTCATAGCTATCATCTACAGGAACATTTCATGCCTTCTCCCTCAATAAAATCACTGGTGATGCAGTTTCCCTTTAACCAGATATACCTGATTGATCTTTTTTCATTTTATTTATTTTTTCCCCCAAAGGCCTAAGAGTAAATAATTTCTTAAAACCAAGTTCTCTTCCTTTGTCCAGTATAATTTAATCTGTGACACTTCGGTCAAGTGGAAGGTTAACTTCTACCATAGAGTTAACTACACCATGAGACGGTGTTACTGTGGACTCCTTCTATTTCTGCTCTGAAGTATGCCTGCAAGGTACAAAAGTCAAGTTTTGGCTTACTTCAGGATTTCTCTTTCCTTGTAGATGTAAGAGCTCCTGTATGGGTGGATGTGCTGCAAATACAAAGAATTTATATTATGTCTGTGTGGCCAGATACTCTTTTGGTGTGATAGCTGTTCATAGGGAGTAGTTCTTGTTTTTCACGAGTCTGTGCACACTGATGGCTCTGTCATGAAGAGCAGTGTTCTGCAGTGTCACAAAATTGGCAGCCAGTTCCCAGCATGGAATTCTACTGTTCACCATCAGTTTTCTGCTATTAATATTATCTTGATTTCTTTTGAGGTTGTAGTGGAAAAAAGGTAGCCAGATTAGCTGATCTAAGGAAATGCAGTGAGAGAACGGCCCTTTGCGATACTGTGGATTTTTTCCCTGTGGATCCAGCTCTAGCGTTTCTCTGAGTGGAAGAGCACATTCTCCCTTAAAGTTAGAGTGAGTAAGAGAATAGTGTACATCTTCTGTGATTCTTCTGAATGCCAAGGTACTGGTACAAATTCAAGACTGAACTCATTTTTGTTGGGTTAGAGATGAATGCTATGAACATTAAATGTATTGAGTTCTTTTTCATGTATAGGTGTATAAAGAAGGGTCATGTGTAACTACATGCCTGGCAAACTTTATAAGGGCCAGGATGAGCTCTGTTTACACCCTTCCTCAGTGTGAGATGGGAACTTCGAGATTGTAGTACTGGTCTTTATTGTTCTAGGAGAATAGTGCTTCTAAGGTGCTTGTTGAAGGAAATAATACGTATTTTGGTAGTGTAAAAGGGACAGGTTTTATGTAACTTATTTTTAAGAAAATTTGCAATTTCGACATAGCTTTTTTTTAATCAGGTGAGACACAAGAGAGCTGCAGGTTACGAATTTCTCACTGGGGAAAGAAAACTCCATCAGTAGCTCAATTAGCTTAGTGTCTATGTGCAGGGAAGGCCCAGGAGGAGCAGAAACAGCCAGATGCCAGCTTGATTGGGAAACTTTTGTCCATTTCTGTTCAGGCTATGGCGTGATGCGTGAGAGGATGATAAACATATGGAATAAATTATAGGGAAGCTATTTTGATGCTAAAAACATTTTTCTAGAGAACAGCAGTATCGAGGGTTATTGTGAGAAAACAAAACGGTTACATTAACACCATCCTAAAGTAAGGAGATATTCAGGGCCAGGTGGCCTTTTATTCCTAATATTTCTGTGCTTTTTTGTTTTTTCATGAATATTTGTGTTCTGAAATATCCATCTCCTGGCTGGTGGTAGGGTAGTGAAGCTAAAATACAGATATCGTACTGTTATTGGTTTGGTAACAACTACATTGCTATGGACAATGGAGTAGAGACCATTTCACTACTCGTTGACATTTTCAAGATATGTTGGGATGTCATGAGCTGTGATATTAGGCTGATTCCCAGTTGACATGAGTTTCAAAAGTGGCAAGTTAATTGAGGCTTATTGTCCTTATTGTCCTTAAGTGACTGAAAGCAATTGTCCTTCACAAACGGAGTGCCTTTCCACATTAATCTGAGTGGCATGGGGAAGATTGTGCTCTATGGATGGCTAAATACGGTGATTAATTTATTACTCAATGACATAGCAGGGGAATATTTGTAAAAGCTATACTTCCGGACTTTATGTTATTTTGGTCCATTCCTAAGGTTACCTATTTACATATTCCAGATCTTTCTTTGATATCTTTGCATATAAAGTTATTCTGGTCTATCCCTACTCTGTTGAATATAATTAAAAATAAATTGTTCCATCAAAGTAATGAACTCCTGTATGAGATCTTCCAAGACTTATGTTCTAAATGTACATTCTTGTAAATGTGGTGGGGTACAAGTACAAAATGAAATATTCTCCTTCTGCTTAGGGATCATCTTTCCATGGTGCTATGTGTTTTCTGCCTTAACTTCCAATAAAATTGTAGGGAACTTAGTTTGAAACCAGGCCATTGCAGTCTTGTGCTCACAGGAGAAACAAAGAATTGATTTAATAGTAACTTAGAGAAGTCTTTTTCCCATCAGTTGTTACAGCTATATAGCAAATTAAATTTAAACAATTTGTACTATGGCTCAGATAAAAATTATACAGAAACAATGCTCTTCTGAATGAGCACAAGGGTAATTCAAATCTGAACAGTTCATTTTTCTTCTCCAGTATTGTTTTCTGTGAGAAGCTCCCCTTGAATTGCGATTTTTGAAGTCTTTGTGAGCCTTTGCTCACAAGTCAAGTCACGCCATAGTAGGTGATCTTATACATGCCTGACTGTCTTTTACAATTAAAAGTGTGAAATAAAAGAACAAATAAATACACTTAGTATACGTTGAAAAATCAGAAAATTTTACCTTTGTGCTTAAATATAAGCATGTACTAAAAGATCTCACTGTCTAATTGTTTTGAAACGGAGTCAAGAAAACTTTACGTTCCTGTGGACTACTGTGTCTGGCCTCTTCTCCTGCCCATTCCTTTCTTCTTCCTCATGTCTTCCAAGGGTTTCCCACAGTTGCTTTCCTTGCGTGTAATCTGGCTCTTGAGCTTTATTATTTTAAATTGTTATTCACTTACGCGAGTCAAAATCTGGAATTCCACTTCCATCTGTTTTAGATTAAGAATGGGAGATAGAAATAACTTCCTACAATTCAAGGGTGATTGTGCGAGATCTGAAAATAGAGCTTGGTGGTAGTGGAAAAAAGCCAACATCTCTCTGCTTTGTGAGCTGAAGCATCTAATTGTAACTAGAGGGAGAAAATAAGGTAGGTATCAGAACGTGTTTAATATTTCTTTTGTTGGTGCTAAGGCAGCAATAAAAGATGTAGTCTCACACACTAAGAGAAGAATCAGGAATAGTTTTTTGGTGTTTGCTGATGAAAGTAAAGAGAATTTGAGCCAAAAAATGTGCCTAGGAGGAGACACTAATTTTGTGTCTGCTTCGAAAAGGAGTTCAGAAAAGCTTTATTAATTGTTTGGATGCTGTTTATACCAGATCTGAATGCATTAGCATTTAAAGCTGCTATTACCTTTCCATCATTGATAAAGCTCTCCAAACCACCCGATGAAATAACTCGTTTACCACAGGTGGTTAAATACTGCCCGTAGCCTTCTGAGATCATTTATCCAGCCCACAGTGGCAGCATCTTTAGGGATGCTGAACGGCATGTGATCTGATGATGGGCAGTAGGAGGGGCCAGATTCCCAGTCTTTCCTCCTGGAGAAGGTGGCAAGTTCGAGAAAGTTTTCACAGGTCTGATTGCTTCAATTCTCACCCCATGTGCAGAGAGGCTGAGTCTGCTGGAGGCAGTGGCTGGAGGGCAAGAGCAGCTTGTTGCCACCCTTCCTGGTGGGCGAGTGAGTGGGGCTGGGGTCTGCCACCCCGACGCCCTGCGGATTCAGAGTGTGCACACACGAGGTAACTGCGGGGCAAGCAGGGACACGGCTGCCCCTGAATGCTGGCAGTGCTGCCTGGCTCTGCCCCTCAGTAAGATTGCACGCTGGTCAACTGGAGTGTTACCAAAACGCGAAGGCCTTGTGCATGTCTGTGGCAGTGCTGCACAGGTTCACAAATTTCTGTGGATGAACAAACAGCGGATTGTTGCTGCAGGCTTTTGATGTGGCAAATGGGATCAAAGTTGACAAGTTCTAGAAATTTTGAATTCTATTCTAACGAGATTTCTAGAAGCAGATATGATTTTTTTTCAGTATCCAATTTATTCCTGGGTAGTTTAAACCAAGCAGTTTTGCTTAAGTAGTTTTATTTGCCATGTGGATGGATTAGAATCTGCAGTATGGGTCAGATTTTACCACAGCACATGTCTGAACCATCTCTGATTCTTGTTTTTGCTGTAGAAGCCTTGCACTCGACTAGTTCTTTGGAGGGTCTGCACCTGTATCTTCATCTAAATCTACACTATGTGCGTATTATTCCTTGTCACAAGACTAATGTGCACATGCAAGTAACTTAAAGCATTTTGTGCAGGCTAGAAATACGAAATACAGGCCTTCAGGAGGCAAGGGTCTAGATGTGAGGGTGCTGCAGTGCTGTGCGTGCAGGAGAGTGTCACACCATGTGGCAAGTGCCACACCAAGGAAGGTATTGGTCTCCATTAGGATTTCTCCCTCTCTCAAAGCTAAAGGCAAGTTAGCCACTCCTCAGGGGAACTTCTTTCCTTATCCTCTCTCTTGCCTTTATAACATTTTCAATACAAAATATCAGCCATATCCAGGCTTAGCCTGGGGAGAAAGCAGAGGTTGAGCTTGTGCCTAGCTAGTAGTGGTGCTGCAGAAGTGCAAAGGCATTGTCAGCTCCTATTCTGGTAAGCACCTGAGCAAGTAACAGTCCCAACCTATCCTTAATCAATTAATCCATTTTATAATTAGGGTATTTCTTCTGTAAAATAAGCCAGGTGTCTTGATTCCCAGTTGCTTGGCTTTGATCGTTAAACTCTATGCTTCTTCTGACATACGAGTCTGAGTACCTCACAGTAAGCAAGCCAAGTGGATCAATGGAGCTGTGTGCTTTCTTACAGCCTCTGTTAAGCTGTGGCATAAAACTCAGCTTATTTTGAATTGAAAAAAATATACTTCTCCTTCACAGAGATGAATGGAGGTGGTCGAACACTGGTTTTGCTTCCAAAACCACTCCTGTACTTCATATTTATGCCAGTTTCCTGCAGAATTTCCTGAATTTCTCTCTCACTGTGCATACAACCTGATATATAAAAATGGTATTGAAGTGTGGCTAGAGTATTATCTTGACTGAAGACTTGCATGACTGTCTTCATGAAATCATTTTAATACACTAGCTATTCATGAAAATCTTGTTTTAGTTCCATTACTTAATGGTAATATGTATGCAGCACTAAAATATTGCATCCCTCCGTCTAGACATCAAAATACTGGATTTTGGGACACCTCATGCTAACACTGAGGTTTTGGAATGAGCTCAGCGTTGCTTGTCCAAAGTTGATAATATTTTTTTTTTTCCTTAGGTTTACCTTTCCCACTCAGGTTATTGCCATATAACTTCTCTGAGCTAAAAATGAAACTGCTTTCTACTGCCTACCTTCCTTCCCCTAGAAAGAGAAGATATTGTCAGTAGAGCAGCTGTTACATAATACCCTGTAGACAAAATACTGGGGGTGGCACATTGTTAAGTAATCTGACTTGTTCCTTTGCCAGATAGTGATTTCCATGAAAAAACTTGTTGGCATAAGGAGCTCGATGCATCATGTCACTTAATCTCTGTCTCTCCCTCCCTGTATGTATTAAATTTCTTTACAAACAGGTGAGGTGATCCAAGTGAGATTAGCCTGTGGTCCAAGTTTGTTAAACAAAGAAGTGGAAACAACAGAACTGCTTTTAAGTGTTGGTGATGACGGCTAGTGTAAATTTGGGATCAAAGCTAATGTCATACGAAAAAATGCTTAATTATTATTCTGAAAGAAAAAGAAATGGAAAAGGATACCTCTTCTGGCATGCCCAGGGTAATTAAATTAAATTCAAGCATGCTTTGTTGAACATTAGAGAACATTTCACTAGCTTAGAGCACAGCAGGTGGTTACCCATGTCTTCTACGTTACTACCTTTGGATGTGTGGGCTTTGACAAGATATTTTGAGAGAACAGCACTGGCAAAAGCTAATCCATTTCAGCAACTAGGTCTCTTAAACCATGGGCTTCCAAATGCCCCTTTTATTTCCTATGGTCTTCCCTTGTGTTAAACCACTGAGTTCTGCTTAAGCTACCATGTACCCTTTTCTCTGTGAACAGACAGACTCGATTGCTTGTGTGTTGCAAAGCAAGCTTCAGCTTTAAGCAATGTAGCAGCAGTGTGTCTGCTTAAATAAAAGCAGCCCAAGCCCAGCAAGTTTTTCAGGAAGCCCGTGATTTTGATGAAAGACTGTAAATTACTATCTGAAGCAATGAAAGCCTATGCGTACACTCTGCTGCAGAGTGATGTAGTAGGAACACAGAGAGGAGATCTCTGGAAAATCAATAGACTGCCTGTCCCTCGACGAATGTTGTTTCCTCATTGTTCCAAATGAACTTCATTTACTGCTTTAAGAATGGCATTTCTTATTTACTTAGGATAACATAATATTGATTCAGGAAGTTCACATGCCAGCAGCAGGCCTTTGATAAGAATTAGCTTCGTGCTATGAAATGTTGTTGTTGTTGTGGAGAATTCCTGTGCAGAACTGTCAATGATATGAATAATAATGAATATCTTACATAAAGTCCAAGAACACCTAGAAAGTAGGGGACACCATAAGTTATTTTTCCTACATACTGTTTAAAGCAAAATGAGAGGATTTCTGATTGAAGTCATTAGATTTGGAAAATAAGTACTTGTCTCCAGGAAACAAAACAGAAACGTAAACCTTTGTCCCTTGGCCTCTTCCCTTACCACACAACAACCCCAGTGTCCGTCATATTTGCATCAGCCACTAACCTTTTTGTCATCAAAATCTGACACAATTTTTTGTATTTTATTGCTTGGGTGTTGAGCTCTTCTTAGGGGGCCGGTTAGCTCAGTGGTTTGAGTGCGGTGCTGACAACAAGGACTAACACCGAGGTTGTGGGTTCGTTTCCCGCTCGGTCCCCATGTGTTGCCTGGTCTAGTCGAGAGGTGGCGTCCCTGCCCACAACAGGGAGGTTGGACTAGGTGATCTCTCAGGTCATGCCATTCTTTGATTCTATGACTTGTTTTCCTCTTAGGCAATACTTGGACTTCCTTCAACAGAGGATCATTCACCATGAGAGTGTTGGCTGCCCTTTCCCATGCTTTGGCTCCATGAACAGTGCCGAGTCCCACATTTCCACCTTGGCCTGCTCAGTGGTTTGTCCCCCTCAAGAACCTCAGTTTCATGTGGTGTTTACCTTGAGCCCAGGCTCTGTTCTTAACTAGGTCAAAGGATTTTAGACTTATTAACCTTAAAGAAAGTAATACTTACAAGATGTTTCTTTTTAGAGGTTATTTTGTGGGAGTGGCTTTGTTATTTTTGTATGCTTAATGCAACCTGTGTTTTTTCATGAGCCTTTACCTAAAATAGAATTGCTTCAGGAGTTCTCTCCAAGTTACTAATAGACAAAACCTGCAGAGCCTAGAATTAAAACATTATCAGATGTTTTACCTGATTCTCTACATATGGCCAATATAACCAAGCTGACTAGCATTTATGTTTTTATTCCTTCCTCCAAAGGGGTTGAATTGTAAAAGGTCTCTTGACAACTTTAAATTAGTTCTTGATTTTGTCTGGTTTGTTCACCTGACCCTATAGATGATCCACAATATTTTTTTTTTGGTAAAGTGAATTAATGCTTCAAAGCTTGTTTGCCTTGTGGCTTACTGTCAAATGAAGCATCAGAATATACATTCCAAGTAAGAATTAATGTTTCTGTCTGATTAATCTCTGAGCTCTCAAAACTTTTCTAACAGATGGCATGAGATGTATTGCCAAAGCCCATGCATTAATGCTGAGTGATGTAAGTTATTTGATTGAACTCTGACAACTTGTTAACAAAACTGTGAACCTTACATCATGCACTAGGTACATATATGGATTAAGAGAAACTCTACTGTAATTAGTAAGAAATGCAAAAGGATTCCCACACATGTAGAAGAAAAATTGTAAAACCATACTGCTGAAATAGTTTAGAAACCAGACAACTGATTGCTATTAGCTTACTACAGCAAGATCGCAGAAATGCAGCATAATGAATGTATGTGATCCAACCTTGGGCAACCTGCTTAGTGGGTGAGGAAAAGGCTGTGGATGCTGTTTGTCTGTACTTCAATAAAGCCCTTGACAGCATGTCCCATTTCTCCAGGAGAAAACTAGCTGCTCATGGCTTGGGTGTGCATACACTTTGCTAGGTGAAAAACTGGATGGCTGGGCCCAGGGGTGGTGGTGAATGGAGTTAAATCCAGTTGGCAGCCAATCACAAGTGGTGTTGCCCAGGGCTCAGTACCAGGGCCAGTTCTCTTTAATATCTTTATCAATGAGCTGGACAAGGGAATCAAGTGCACTCTCAGGAAGTTTGCAGATGACATCATGTTGATCTGCTCAAGGGCAGGAAGGCTTTCACAGGGATCTGGAGAGGCTGGATCGATGGGCCAAGGCCACTTACAGGAGGTTCAACAAGGCCAAGCACCGGCTCCTACTCTTGGGTCACAACAACCCCATGGAACACTACAGTTTTGGAAAAAAGTGGAAAGCTTGCTAGTGGAAAAGGATCTGGGGGTGTTGGTTCACAGTCAGCTGAACATGAGCCAGCAGTGTGCCCAGGTGGCCGAAAAGGCCAGTAGTATCCTGGCCTGTATCAGAAATAACAGCAGGACCAGGGAAGTGATTTTTACGCCTGTACTTGGCACTGGTGAGATCACACCTCAAATCCTGGGTTCATTTTTGGGCTCCTCACTCCAAGAAAGACATTCAGGTGCTGGAGCACGTCCAAGAAGGGCAATGGAGCTGGGGATGGGTCTCTAGAAGAAGTCTTATGAGGAGCAACTGAGAGATCTGGAGTTGTTTAACCTGGAGAAAAAGAGGCTGAGGGGGCAGACCTTACTGCTCTCTACAACTGTGTGAAAGGAGGCTGTAGAGAGGTGGGGGTTGATCTCTTCTGTCCACGTAACAGGCAGTGAGACAATAGGAAACAGCTTCAAGTTGCACCAGGAGAAGTTTAGATTGGATATTAGGAAAAATGCCTTCATGGGAAGGGTTGTCAACGTTGGAACAGGCAGCCCAAGGAACGGGCTGAGTCACTAACCCCAGAGGTATTTAAAAGACTGTAGATGTGGTACTCATGGACATGGTTTAGTGTTGGACTGAGTATTGCTAGATTAATGACTGAACTCAAATGATCTTAAACGTCTTTTCCAGCCTAAATGATTCTGTGATTCTAAGTTGGCTTGATCTCAGTAGGGACCTCTTTTTTTTCTACACATCTTTAAATGAGGTATGTTATTGTCTGTCAGTTATTTAATCAGACAGGTTTATATTTATGTATTAAACAATTACCAGTACAATGAGAGTTTATTCGTGTAAGGGAGGGATAACTGTGTTAGCTTCTTACATAACTAAACCTGCAGTAACTACAATGAAGTAGTCAGAAAAAGCTGTGAATGAAACTTACGGGCTAGGCCTGTGTATGGCAAGCTACAGTTTTCATGCATTAAGTGAATGGTTGCTGAACATACAGGCTCAAGCTTGTTAAGTGAACAGTTGGTCGAAATAGCTGTTTCTTTACTTCTTGACAGGTAAGGTAATAAAATCTCTGAACATGATACACGAATCCCGCTATGAAGGATAAATGAAAAGAGAATTGGAGCTGGACTTTTTATAGCCTTTGGATAATTGCTTGCAAAACCAGAAAAGCTTTTAATTCATATTGCTCAGTGAAGATTAGTGTTGCAAACGTCTATCCGTGAGTGGAGTATGGTACTGGACGCAACAGACCACTTTTATGTGAAGCTATAATTTGTTCTGAAAACTTTTCTCTTTGTATAGCTACATGCTTTGACTCCAGACACACAGTCATGCCTTCTTTTCTTCCAGCAATGCAACCTAATAACATTTTCAGCTCAATACCCGACTTCAGCTCTGCCAGCGGATAACTAGAAGCCTGCGGTTGATAAAGGAGGAGAAAAGTAATAGCAATCACGGTGCTGACACAAAATAAATTAAGGGCAAGTTTTCTAGAAAATGGAGTCAAGTAATAGCAAGAGGATTAGAAAACAGTGGGACATCCAGCCTGCAGGGCTACCCTGAGAGGTTTTTTCTCTTAAAACTACGTGGAGGGATGAGTACTTGCTCCCAGCCATGTTCATAAGTTTTTATATGAATGCCTAAAATGCCATTATGGAGGAAATTAAGCTGTAAACATGAATAGTCTATGAAATAAAAATAAAGTTATAAAAGGTGGATTCAAAAAAGAACTTGCCAGAATCACTCAGATACAAGTCAAGCTATATCCAAAACTGTATGAATTTTTCTTTAAGATGAGAAATAACTTTTCTTCTGTTGTCCTTGGCTGAAGGATATTTATACCTCAAAAGTATTTAAAAGATAAACAGATTATGAACAAATGGAAGAAAACAATTTTTTAGTACATCTGTGATGTATTCTTATGCTGTAGGATGTAAGGAGGATGAAATTTAGGCTCTACTGGACTTTTTGACCCTGCAGCTTTGTTCTATCAGAATAGTGTTAGGGATATTTCAAAGCATAAAATATACCCAGGTTCCATCGCCTTTCTGTTAAAACTCCTCTTTAGCTAGTGGGCCAACAAGTGTGTTACAGAGATTCTAGGAACTGAGTATTAAGATGCAAATATTTTTTAAAAAAATGCAATGTAAATTAGTTTCTCTGGAGAAATTTCTTATATTATCAAAGCCTCTAGAACTCACCATCGTTCCTGAAATAGCTCTACTGTGAGACTGCAAGGTATCTGTTTGTTCTGTGGGCCAAGTTCCAGGTTAGTTCCACGTAGGAACACATTTGAAGAATAACTTCACAGGATTTCTCACACGACATTCTGTGTAAGAGTGCAATCTGCTCTCTCTCCATTAAAAACACTTTTGATTGACAATGAATTTATTTGCAGAATTTAGTGGAAATAATTTATTTTCCAGAAAAAGAAATGATCATGTATTATTTGTAAGGGATGAGCCTATTCAAGTACATCACACTCCGCAACTTGGATTGCCATCTTTTTTCCCCAATAACGACACTTTGAGAGCTCTGCCCACTCCATGCTGGGGAGATTGCTTAATATGCCGTTGTGCAGATGTTTGACTGCACCGCAACCAAGTTTGGTTCTTTCGCTGGGAGATTCTGTGTAGCCTGTCTGCTGGATCGTCTTCTAGTTGTGTGAAAACAAGATCATTGTTTACTAGTTGCATTGATTGGCAGTGATCTGTGGGACTGTCTGAGCATCAGGAAGGATGAATGTCACTCACTGGCAAAGAGAGAGTGTCACTGAGGCTTTGCATGTGGAAAAACAAACAGACAAAAGGTTGATTTGGCGTTGGTCATAGTTTTGGGGAGATACTTCTAAGTAACAAATGAAAAGTTGTGTATTATGCAGTGTTTGAATGAGACTGTGATATAAGGCTGATTTTCGTTCTTTTACATTTTCAGTACTAGTCATCTCTGACATGTCTTTAGAGATTGACCCCTTTTAAATACAAATTATCTCTGTAATGACTACAGTGCACTCGGGAAAAAGTAAAATTACCTGTTCTAAGCACCTTTTGTCTGAGTTAATGGTTCCCTGTTCTGGTAGCTGTGCGCTTTGTCAGCTTTTCTTTTTTTTTTAAATTCTAATCAGGTGGAGAAATCTTGTTAGTACTAAAGAAAAGTTTGTAATGAGTAGAAAAATCTGAAAAGAGTGTAGAAATTTGTTTCTCAGGAGGGCGTAGCCTGTATCACTGGGGAACTTCTGTTTGGTGAATCCCTTGCTGACTGTGGAACCATTTTTGGAAGCTTCCTTCTGGGGTCTGTCAGCTATAGCAAAGTGCTGAAAGGGAAACCTTTCCAAGTGAGGAGGCCAAAAAGGTGGTGGAATAAATGTCGTTTGATGCCCCAAAGCAAATAAAGAGAAGATTAGCCCTTTATGAGTTCCCTACACATTCCCATTAGCAGCAGAAGTACCTTTTGTGCAGTGGCCTCTGTCCGTGCTGTGTGAGTGATAGTGACTGGCATTGGGTACAGGTCTAGAAAGATTCATGTAGTTATGGTTGTCAAAGCTCAAAAAGTTTCACCTGGGGTTTGCAGACCACGCTTCAGCTGTGACACAGCCAGCGAAGATAGTATGGCAGGAGTTGTTGAGGATGTATCTCTCATGTGAATGGGGAGATTTTTATTGTAAATCCACCACATGCTATTTTCATGTGAAGACCAAGTTTTGCACTCATACCTCAGTATCTTGTTGCTTGGCTTTTGTTCATTGAGTAGGCTGCTGCTTTTTGCGTATTTCATAGAGTTAGCTTCTAGGAGATGTACCAGCTTTGTCTGTAAAATGTTTTCTGTTATGATATAGCGAAAGAAGAAATTAGTCCAGTGGTGGGATGACATAAAAATATCTTTTCTGACGTAGTGAAAGAAACAGTGAGCTGTGATGGTATGATTAGGGGAATGCAGGGACAGTTTACCACCTAAATTGAGAAGGTCCAATCCTGGTTTAAAAAATGTAGCTAGATAACCAAGTTCACCTCTCCATAGGGGTTTGTGTTGAACTACAATGAAAAATAATTCACCTTATTCCATGCAGTCATCAAATCCTTTACTTACAGCAAATTCTGTGAATCCCCTACCCTCAGGGAAAATCAGAATACCATAGTGTTAAAAGCTTTTTAGTCACCACAGTTTTTTTTTCTGGAATGGGAAAAGAATTGAGGTCCAGACTATGGGACTCTGCACTGAAAATTTCCTAATGGAACATTAATTCATAATGTGAAAATATCTGAAAACAATTTGGATAGCTGGATTGTCTTATCCCTAAAAAAAATTCTTTAGAACTCAGGATATAGTAGTGTGTAATGGGAGATTTGCATCATAAAATGAAAAAAACCTGGTTTTATAAAATGAAATACTTTGTTCTGAGGTTTTTTTGAAAGTCTCTAGTTATGGCAGTTTGAGATTTTTTTTTGGTTTTATCCTACAATAAGTCACCTTCTTATCAAGTTGTCTCTATAATATTCCAGATGTGTGCCTGATCTCTTCTTCACATTTGACTCCTGTATTTTATGGAGACTGATAAACGAGGTATTTTTGAGGTACAGGAATGTAACTGATATCCAGATTTCCTCTTTATAAGCTGTTGATACCCAGGTGAAGGGTCTATTTCAGTAAGTAATAATCTGAGCCATTACATTTTTCAGTCTATATTTGGGCACCTAAATAAATATCGTGACTTTCAATACCATTCAGGGTTCATTAGCTTTCAGTGATTCTGTTAGCAAGTGCTCAGATTTGAGTCTCATTTCTGATCTAAGATATTCAACAGCAGAGTATTGTCCTTGGAAAATCTTTTACTCTACTTGAACATGCAAGGCCAGCAGCAGACTATTCGAGATAAGTGTTGAAATGCGTCAGCCTGTTTCAGATTGCAACTAATTCAACTACATCAAATTCTAAAGAAAGAAATTGGTTAAATGACTGTTTTAGCTGAAGAATTGCCATTTATTACAAAAGGTGAATGGAGTACTCTACTACACGTTTTACTTAGGCTGTGAAAAGTTGGCATAGTTGACCCTAAAATAATTTATTGACCTCAGAAGCAGAAGTAGCTGGTTTTGAAAGCTCTTCATGTCTTTCTAAGCTTCTTGTATACTCTGTAATAGACTGATTAAAAAAAAAATATTTTTGTTTGTTTCACCAATGTTAAGAAATGAGGAAATGAGTCTACAGGCTGGTCAGTGGAGTTATAGAACATATTTATACTCTTCTTTTTGGCTAATACATTTAGCCTTATGAACAATTTTTCAAGAAACATTGTTTCTTGAAGCATTGTTTTTCATGTGCTTGGGAAGTCGAGTTCTCTTTCTGTCTGTGTCCCTCTGCCTTCATCACTCAGTTCCTCATACTCAACCCAAAATAAGCACTGTTAGTCCTGTTATTTTTATAAGCTCAGATGATGTTGGTTGAGAAAATAAACTTTCAAGTGTAATTTCAATCTAGTATATTCTTCTGGGCATTCAAACTGAAGTGTTAGTATTTTAAATGAAAGTGACAAGGAAAGTGTTTCTTCCTAATGCTTATGAATAAATTACCGTTACAGTAACACTTGCAGCAAACTAGAGATGAACAAAAGTGTTCATTTATATTTCAGTAGTTGAAAGGCCTATACTTTAGTGGTTGCCTTATATGCCAGAAATGTACCTTGTAATTTAGTGCAAGTAAACAACATGAGTGGGGATTTTTTCACGGCTGTTTCACTAATTTCTGATAAGCATAGATGAGTTTGGGTGATGGATGTGCTCCTTGCTGGGCTAATCGATACAGAAAATCGCTTGCAAAACTAAGAAGTAATTATGTGGGGGCAGAATATGGAAGGCAAATAAAGCAAATCTGTTAGTTAGGAAGCTGTTTGATGATTAAAGGCCCAGATTAAATGTTCATGAATAAATTATCAAAGGTTTATCAAGTGGCTAAACCTTGGAAAAAGCTTGACAACAGTCCTATGTCTCCATCCTCGTCTGGCTAGAATGCTTGCTTTATATAAATGCAAAAAGATTTACTTGTTCAAGCAAAATAATTTAGTTTAAAAACATTCTAACTTTTTCCACAAGTGATTTCTGTCATCTAAAGGTAGTTTTTGTTTATAAAAGCAAATGCCTGGCATGTTTTCAAATGTGAAGAGCAAGGCTTTGGATTTTCTTTCAAGACTTTTTTATTAAGCTTTACAAAAGAGAACCTGACATTCTGTGGTACATGGCAAACTTGATCTCCTAGTTTTTTTAATGAGGTCATTGAAATACTATTTATTTATTTATTTATTTTCCCGCTCCCTGGTATTTTAATTGTTCTAAGAACTGTTCTGAAGCAGCTATGCGTCTTCATATTACTATAGTTAGTAATGCACTGAGTTACTACTAACACTCAGAAGTAGTCATGAGAGATTGGGCGAGGTGGTGCTGGAAGAGAACTACATATAAACTAGAAGGTGTTTATTTGGCAAGACAGATACAGTGGGTCAGTAGCGATTCCTACTCTACAAACACGCGTTTCACACACAAAGCAGAGCTCTAGTCCTACAGTTCAGACCTGCCCAGGGAAGGGGAAATGGGGTACTCACTTAACTAAGCGATATGCAAGGTGTGTGGATGACAGCTCAGCTACTGCATGTATGAATTGTTGTAAGTCAGGCTTCAGCTTCTGCAAGGTATCTGACATCCATGTATTGCATTTCTCACTCCCTGGCCCCTCTGCTTGCCCTGGGTTTGTTGTCTTAGCTATTTATTGCTGTCTACATTTGATCATTGGCATACTCATGTAGCCTCAGCCTCTGACTTCCTCCTTCCTTGAGGCTAATTAGTGGTTGCTGCTGTGGTTTCTATCACCCTCTGGCCTCCCCCCTGTGTTAGAAAAAATGTTACCTTTATTATCTGGCACATGCTGGATTAATCTAGTCAGTTTGTGCTGGGCAGATTTAGTCAGGTCTCCTTTATCCAGGCAGTGCTTTGGGTAGATTACACCTGCTGCTGTCTGTTGTGACAATGAGAAATATGGGTGGAATATTAACCAGACAGGCTAATGGCAGCCCCACAGTAAGGTGTTTTTCACTGCCACTTATTTGGTGATAGAGGAGCCCTGTAGTTACAAATATGGTAATAAACTCTACACTGTGGTTCTGATCTACCATCTGTGGTTCTGATCGCTTCATCGCCTCCATGCCAGCCTCTCTGTCCTCACGTGAAAGGGACCCACGGAGTTCAAGTAACTAAGTGATTAGAAATTGGATTTTCAGAGGTATTTTCTAGCAGCTTTTTTCCTTCTCAAATGTCTTTGTCTGAAATTTATTACTTCTCCTGTGATTGAGTTCTGGCAAAGTGAGAGAGTGCCTAAAAACATTCTTTTACTTTGAGGCTGAAAGCTGATTTTGTGGTTTCCAGTGGCCTGGATAAATTTGGAGGGCTTTTAAAATGATTTTAAGGTAGGTAGCAGCTCTAAATTGTCTCAAGAATCTACAGAA
>NW_009696539.1:28500-33427 GCF_000703405.1 Apaloderma vittatum
CTTCTCTGAAATCCTTTCTAGAAATGAAATATCTTTCAGAGCTGACTACCATTGTACTGCCAGCCTATAAAGTCAGTTTCTGGGTGAACTTCTTGCTTGTAGCCAGAGGCTTCATTAGTTCTAAGTGTATAATAATGATCTGAACACCACAGTATGCATACCCTTTTCCTAAGCCAATATAAACTTATAATATGTAATTCCAGTATAAATATGAAATTATATGATTCTATTATAAAGAAGCATTTGTACATATTTCTACTGATTCTCACGTGTTTGAGGCCTATGGTGATTTAGGAAACAGGTGCAGAGTTGTTGGACCGTTTTGCAGCACGTGCAGCTGCAGTAGGTACCTGAAAACCTGCAGATCATATGACAGAAAACATATCTTACAAACTGATATAAGCTTTCCTAGAATAAAGATGACTTTAGAAAGAGACAGAACTGCTGATTCAGATTTAGAGGGAAACTCTTGGAGTCATGACTAGAAATTTTTTTTCTTCTGTAGAGTAATGTATTAAGGGAAGAGAGAAAATTCAACCCTGTTGATTTTAGGAGGGGTTCAGAATCCGCCTCCTGTAATTCTTGTCTGTAGGCATGTGTAAATATTTCCCTTCACTTCCTTCGAGATGCTGAGGAGGCAAAGTGCAGAAGAGGGACTCTAGCTCTTAACCGCACATCCTGCACGTGATGAATGAGCAGCACTTCTGTTGTTTCCATTTAGTCTGGAGTCCTGTCCCGCACCTGTGCAAACGATATCTTGGGATGTGGAGCTGGAGCAGTTCACTGGGTCAGCACGTGGCGGTGGATCAGGCTGGCGATAGTGAGACAGCATGTCTGGATGCTTCGCAGCAATTCCGTCTGCCCTCACGCTTCAGTTTAGAGCTATCGGTTCAAATTCTTTTCAGTGCTGAAAAGCTTTAAAAGCGAGGAAGGTTTTGAGTGGTCCTGAGGGGCCATATTGACTCCACGTATGTGACTCTCATACGATGAAAGGTTTCATAGAATTTAAGAATAATACCCACAGCGTGAATCACTAATGCCATTGCTGAGTGGCTGGGATCCAGCCATGATTCCTGCATTTCTTGAATGTCACTACTACATCAGCTTCTCAGGACATTTTGTCCAAACACTGGGAGGTTGACAGACAGGTCCATGTTTGGCCTGCAGCATTACTCACACTCTGATGCTGTCAGTGATGAAACTGTATAGCATGGATTCAAAGTGGACTATAGGTGACAGCAGGTGTTCCATTACTCACTGTCTGATAACCCTTTTCTTGCCTCAACCCCTGCCAACCAGCACAATGCAACATACTGTGTCACTGGACCTGTTATTGAATCTGTTTGTGGCACTCGGATAATGCTCTGTAGGTGCCTGAGAAATTCTGGTGGGACTTTTAACTAGCTCCTTAAAAGGTCTGTGAAGATGTTGTGATTTTCTGTACAATCTGTTTTGCTAAAACTATATTCTCAAGCTATGAATTAGTAATAGTTTTCTCTTTCACAGTATGTTGATCAGTGATCTCAAAGTGCTTTGCACACATCGTGTTTATTAGCATCATCCAGGGTTTGGGGTGGTTGTACCTGTTCCAATTCAGAGAGACACTGAGGCCCAGAGATGTTTTATGACCTGCCCAGAATCACACAGCACAAATGAATTACAAATCTGGAAATGTCTCCTTCTAGGATATTCTGGCCTCAGTGTTTGCTAACAATGAATTTCATGGACGGTCCGCAATGAAGACTTTGTGAAAGTAGCTCGCTTACCAGAATTTAGGGCTTGTTGGTGTTTCTATCTTAATCAAGGCAAATTTGCATGTACAGTAGCTAATATGTAATGTATATCTAGTACAGTCTCAAAATTTATGAATTGTCCCGCAGTGAATCGTATTTACACAGTAGCTTTTTGATTGTGGTGGGTGTGAGTGGGAGGCACAGAGTGGATTGTTTTTTGCTCTTTATCCCATATGGATTTCTAGAAAACTTGGCATTGTTTTTTCTCCCTGTTTTGTGAACCAGAGAAGATGATGTACATTTTAACCAGATATGTAATATTCACAGTCTTTTTGTCTGTTGTATGGAATATTTCAAATCTTATTCAAAGACTGTATGTTCAAACATGTACATGAACAATGATACTATATTCATGGCAGCAAAGGTGTTTTATTAGTGTTGAATTAACATGAGTAAGCCTTGGGAAAACATCTTGGATCACACTGCATTTTGTAGTGGCTTAGTAACAAGAAGATATTCAGAAGCCAAGAGGCTTCTCTTCAGTTGTAAATACATTTGGAAACTAATGCTGAAAGTTAATTTTGTCTATTGCTTCTAGGTTAAAGCCCTTTGCCCTTGTCAATGTAGTGTGTGATCCTTGATCTAATTAAGGGAGTAGGATCCTACTGTTAAACTTTGTGTCAGTCTTCTTGCATGCTACTGTTGCTGTTTTGTTGAGAGGATTGGCTGTTCATATGTTGATTTTCTCAAATACATTGCACTGTAATAGTCTGAAACATTGTTGAGCTCCTGCTCAGGCTAAAGTGCTGGCAAAGTACACAATAGAAATTACTATATAATCTTACCTATGAGAAAGGCTGTAGAAACACATTAGGGTGCTTTGAAATTGGCACAGTCCTATGCCATTCCAGCTTGCTTCCAAGAAAAAAAATACCAATGACTCCAGCAGGATAATGTGCCCAGATATGAAATCCATCACCTTAAACAATGAGAAGCTGACATAGCATTGTAATTGTACCACTGTGGGCATGATGCCCAGCTGCAGATGTCTTTAGAGTTCATTGCTTTAGGCAGGAATAAAATCTCAGTCTGCGAATTTGCACGTGGCTGTTGTAGAACTGGCATGAGCTCCTGAAGAAGGTAGCTTACTATTAAGAAAACATTTAGGCCTCCTGTAGTCATAATGTTAAGACACTGATATGGAAACATGCCATATCTATACAAACTATTGCTTTGGAGTACATGATGTTTATACCTGGCCTTTTAAAGATCTTGCAGTGCTTGGTAAATGATTCCTCTTATTAACAGTACTGACTTTTGAGAAGTATGTCTTGATGTTGAAATAATTGAAAAATGTATTTCAAGAGTTTGTAATTTTGAAAAAAGGAAACTAATGATCCTGTACAGACTATGTTTTTAGTTTGTTAGCTTTGAGGATTTTGTTTAGAACCATTAAATATATGACTGTATTTCTTAATCCCGTCATTATGAGACTGGAGTTAAAACCCTTACTAGAGATTGCTGTATTGTCTGTTGTGATGGAGTAGAAATTGTACATTTTAATTTGCAAAAGTACTCACAGTGCCGGGAAGAGAGAAGTATTTGCAGGTTTGAAACCTGGAGTAGTACATTAATAGTATGAATATTATAGAAGCATATATGACAGAAACAGTAATAAACATAGTAATGTTATTCTCATACACAATAATGACATGAAATAATCATTTCAGAGTCCAGTTTATTATGATTTGTGAATGCAAAACATCTCTTTCCTAATGCAATAGTTTGGATATTAGAGGAAGTAGAGTGAATCCACATTGGAAAATAGAAAGTGGATTAGATCCTTTAATGCTACTTGAACAAGATTTTATAGTAGATGGCTACTCTAAGAACTAATAGCAAATAAATTACCTTCATGTGCAAAGTATATTCACTGTTGTAGTTGGAGCCGGCCCCACTAGGAATAAGAGCTCACTCACCCCCACTCCCTTCCATTTAGGGATGAGGAGGGAGAAAATTCGACAAAAAAGGCTCAAGGAGTGAGATTACGATGGGGAGGGGTCATGCAACACTTAATGGTGGTGAAAACAGAGTAGATATGGGGAGAAAACAAATTTAATTTACCACCACCAGTTTAACTAAATCAACTAGATCAGTGTAGGACAAATAAATACAACTGAATCTCAAGTACACTTTCCCCCTCCTTCCTTCCCACCTACCTCCTCCCCTGCATCGCAGCGGGGAGTGGGGGGTACAGTTACTGGCCATTATTCATTATCCGTGGCAATCCTTCCTCCTCGGGAAGGGGCACCTTGCAGTCTTCCCCTGATGCCACGTGGTGTCCATCTCACAGGAGGCAGTCTTGTCCCTCCACGTGAGTCCTTCCCACCAGTGTGGGATCCATCTGCGGGCTGCAGTGTCCTCTTTCCAGCACAGGTCATCCTCAGAGTCACGGTTTGCTTTGGCTGTGTCATAGAAACAGATCTTCAAGATCACCAAGTCCAGCCTTTGTCCTAGCCCTATCAGTACCACTGAACTATGTCCCTCAGCACAACATCTACCTGTCTCTTAAACACCTTCAGGTGTCCTCTGCTCTTGCATGGTCTCTCTGTCCCCTGGCTTGGGGATGCTGCTTCATCCTGGGCATTTTGCTG
This sequence comes from Apaloderma vittatum, assembly GCF_000703405.1. Lineage (NCBI taxonomy): Eukaryota > Metazoa > Chordata > Aves > Trogoniformes > Trogonidae > Apaloderma > Apaloderma vittatum. The sequence continues at coordinate 32,888 of NW_009696539.1, forward strand.
CCATCAATCTCCTCAGCTGGCAGAACCTCAGCCTGCTGTGTTGGTCACCACCAGACTCCAGAGAAACACTATGCACCTGGTGCCTTTCTGCCCCACTTCCTCACTGACCACGTGTTTTGCTCTCTTCTCACCTACCCCTCCTCCAAACAAAACTTCCCCAACACAAAAGGCTGGCCCAGCAGGTTTCTCCTCTTAAATGCATTGATTGGCCAGGCCTTGGCCAGAGGCAGGCATCCAATTTTTTTTACCTGAGATTGGGGGAGGCTCTGGAAGTTTTACAAGGAGCCATCCCCACACCCCTTCCCCCTCTCCCCTGCTACCAAACTGCCCCACCAGACACAAGCCCGTGACACTTGCAAATATTGAGTGATTAAAATTTCAGTTTTTAGTTTTTGTATTTTTATAGTCACTGTGATGCTGAGGGCCTAAGTTCTCAAGAGAAACAAAAATGAATGACTCCTGATAGGAGTAAAAGTGCAAATTAGTGCAAAGATATTAGAGGTACAGAAACATTTCAGAATATTTGCACATACAGCAGGA
>NW_009696539.1:33442-51432 GCF_000703405.1 Apaloderma vittatum
AATCTGAATTAGGTACCATTTTTGTTCACATTCTCTTTAGGCTTTGAAACTTAGTTTGTGTGTTGTCTGAGAAAGCTATTTAAAGTCCTTTGAAAAGGAATTTTAGTATAGTCCTTAGAATGATTTCTTGCTGTGTTGATACCAAGATCACAAAACAATAGTTGTACACTTGTCTGATTTTCATTACTTTATTAAAAAAAGTTAATAAAAACTACTGATTTCCTGCACTACACGTTATGTCCATTCATCAAAATTCCTATTCTTCAGGCAGGTATTAACTGAAAGAAGTTTTCAACATACAGTACAGCAATTAAGAAGTCAAACTGACAGTTACTTAATGATGCTCTAAGAATGTGAACATGGGTTAAGAAGATTGCAACTCAATCTGATTTTTTGTTGTTGTTGTTCTTTGGTAGTTTTTATATGTGACAACATTCTGAGCTTGAAAATTATTTATGAATAAAAAAAGGAGTGATGCCTATGCACTTTACTGCTATGGAAGGTGTTGAGAATCTCACGACAAGGAAAAAGAATTGAGATACTTTGGAAGATCAGCTAGTATCTTCATTCTTTGTGAGAGTGCGCTCTGAAAACTGCTAGTACTGTTTGTCTAAGATGTTTGCAAATACACTTAGGTCTTGTGAAAAGCAAAGAAATATCTGTGAGATGCTTCTACACTGGGTAGCAAGCAAGAATCAGGTGGTTTGGAAAACTGAGACAAATCCTGAATGTCAGGAGTTGGGGCTCAATACAGGAGGCTGTGAGGAGTGTTCAGATTGCAGGAAGAGAGAGGAACAGAAAAATACTTCCACCTTTACTGTAATGAGTGAGCACCTTGGACTCTAGTATTTTCTACCCTGTTCTGTCCATCTTGTGCAAAATTTCTTAGTGAGGCAAGGATGCTTTCATAGTCATGACTAAAGTTTTCAGCTCTCTAAATTGTGTGAAAAACTCAGTGATCAAGATTTCACATTGCGTGCTGGGCAAAGGGTTGGGTACCATTGATAATTCAGCACATCTCAATTTTTCCATGTGACAGAATCACTGTCTGGAGAACTGCCAGATAGCAGTGAACAAAATCTTAGAATTGTTTATGCAATTTAGAAGACTGTGAAAGGTAATTTCATTAGTCTCCTGCTGGTCCTGCTGTGAAAAATCTGTATTAGCCAGAGATTATAAATACATGAAGATTTCTAAAAGCTCCATGGCAGCAAGCACCTGCAATTTTACTAGTGCTGGCAAACTGTTTTCCATATTCAATCTACTTCTTCAAGCAGAAGTAATAACCTAATTTCAAAGAGCTTCACCACTGTAAGCTGTTATTTTCGAGTATTTATATACATTTCATACTTTAACACAAAAACTTTTGGGTGCATGCTTCCTGATTAAGCTTGTAAAGAAGAAATAAATGATGTAATAGCCATAACATCTAAAGTTCCCTCAGAGGAATTCAGAAGTTTTTGGTAGGACAGTCTGACAAATGAGGCAACTACTTATTATTATGAATTTATTGTGGCAGTATTTCTTGTTTGTATCCAAGGTATATATTTTTACCTTACATTACTTTTTTGTGTGTATTGAATGGTGAAAGTTACATTGTTATACCCTGGGTATACCATGTTGTTTAAGACAGTGTACCAAGGACACTGATAGTAATGGTGCTACTAACAGTAACTAGCTCTTATCTAGGCATTTTCTTCCATAGATCTCAAGTACTTTACAGAAGAAATTGTGTAACCTTGCATGCTGAACGTCTAATTGTAATGTCATGCTAGAAAGTGTGGGAGGAGGAGGGAAGAGGGGCTTATACCGTGTGAATATCACCAGAAAAAAAACCCTTTATAGAAAATACTGGAAGGGAGTAGATGTTACAGTAAAGGTGGTAACCAACCCCATGTATTGATTACCATATCCATATTTCAAAAGTGGGGAACTGGGGCAACTAAGGCTCGATAGAACACAGACCTTGTCTGTGGGTCATTTTAGGTAAGACCAAGGAGAATTGAGCTTATGAATCAGGAAGAAATTTTTATCAGAGACCCTATAAACTAAGCAGTAACACCTTTGTCTTCTGACTTTTGTCTTTGTTGGATTTTGGTTTTAGAGAAAACTTACTTTTATCTTATACCTTAGAAGAGGGAAAAGAGGGAAACTTTGTGAAAGCTTGAATAATCAAAACCAGGGCTTGATCATGGGCTACTACCTGCATTTACTAATTGTTCCATAAATGAAGGAACAATATCCTTCTTTGACTACTGTGGTAATGAGAGGATGGGAATCTGCTGAACAGATTAATTTTAAGGATATCAAAGACCATGAACAGGGAGCAGCTGAAATGTGGTCGTTTTCTGGCAGTCATGATATTTCTTCAGGCAATCAAGACCCAAACCACAGAAAGCTTCTCTCCCTCCTTCCTTTCCCTGCCAAATGTTTTTTGTGTTTTTTTTTTAAATAGAGAATAGCTGCATGACTCAGTATAAGAATGTCAAATTACTCTTTTCATGGTGAATGGATCAAGAGTTTCAAAAGCATCGAAATAAATAGGCCACTCCTGTTGAACTCCTCCTGAGCCTCTAAGTGGCCCTCTTGCAGATTTTCATCTTCCCATCTATCCTCATCCAAAAGTTCTTCATCCTAGTACTGTTTTCAACACTATTGATTTTGACATACCCTTAAATTCTTGAGGTGTATTCTTCCTTTGTGTCTGATTCCAATATAAAGTGATTATAATGGTACGTCTGACATTGCATCGGTATCTGAGTGGATGTTCTTTTGCTCAGGAGTTAATGCAATCTTTCAAAAAGATAAATTGTTAAAGATCTGTCTTTATTTAATATGTGAATGTTGACCTGATTTTACGTTGTTCATACATTTGTTGTCTTTCAGTTTTCTCATGACATGATCTGAATCTGTCTGTCATCTAATTCAATTAAACTTTTGTGAGCCACTTGTCTCTAGCAGAAACTATAAACTCATGATCACTGACTGAAATTTGTGAGATTTTTCCTGATTACTTTTAAATGTTAAGTTGGGCAACATGAATTGTTTGCGCTCACCAACAGGTGTTGTAAGTACACAAGGGAGGTGTTGCAAATAACAATACACATAATTTTCTTTTGTGAAATTCTTACTTTTACAGTGAAATTGGTAATCTTTGTAATAATATGGTTAATATTTGCTCTCTGGTATGTTATTTGTATGTAACTTGTCTGAAGATCTGGTAGACTTTTAGATTTGTCGTTGTGTGGCTCATAGAAAGGGGCCACCTCTTCTAGATGTGCTGAAGCTTGCTTCATAGAATGATAGAACGGCCTAGGCTGGAAGAGACCTTAGAGATCATTTAATCCAACCTCCCTGTCCTGGACAGGGACACCTCTCAACTAGATCAGGCAACACATGGGGACCGAATGGGGACTCCTTCTCTTTGTGTGTTTTTATGTGTCATAGAATGGTTTGGGTTGGAAGAGACCTTAAATAGCATCTAGTTCCAACCCCCTTGCCGTGGGCAGGGATACCTTTCACTAGACCAGGTTGCCCAAAGTCCTGTCAAACCTGATGTTGAACATTTCGTGGGAGGAGACATCCACAGCTTCTCTTGGCAACCCATTCCTGTGCCTTTAAGGTGGCCCTGAAGGCTTATCTTCTCCAGGCCGAACAACCCCGACTCTCTCAGCCTGTTCTCAGAGGAAGTTCTCTAACCCCATGCATGCATGTGCATTCTAGCACTGTGTGGTTTATATCTGTATTTGAAAGGCCACAGTAAACAGGTGGTTTTGCAGCATCTTTTCCATTTGGATAGGCTTTGGCTGATTGCATTCACTATCCCTTTAATTAGGGTTGATGTTGTAATTTTAATTTTCAGTAGTGATGTTTGGGCTTTGACGTTCAGCAGATGATCATGACCCTGTATTAACATCTAAGAAATACTGCCAGACTGTAGAACGTTTGTTCATGACTGTTACGGAGGAGTTAGTCTGTGGCTTTATCCAAGAGAAATTATTCCAACACCTTGCTGTTTGGCTTGCCAAGTAGGTTTATATGCAAACTATAATTCTTTCCACACGTTGTTGCCAAGTTGGTATTTTGTTCAGGAAGATAGGAGTTCACAGCACTGATTTTGGGATATAAGTAAAGCTATAGACTTTTTTTTCCCCTTGCCTGAGAGCTCTGCACACATTGTTTTCACAAGAACAATGCTAGATGCTTTCAGCAGGTCTGTGGTCCTTCCTAGGACAGTGTTGTAACTGCAAGGGGTCAGAGGACATCTCACTTCCTGGCTCAGACAGTCCTTGAAGTATACAAAGAATTTGTAAACTTTAAAAAAAGATTGTTTTATTAATGCTTAACCCTGATAGGGGTTATGAATATAACTTCCCGTTTTACTATGAATATAACTTTTCTCTGCCTCTAGTAAAATACAACACTCACTCATAGCAAAGTGCTAATCTTTAACTTCCTGTAAATTCTGCTTTCAGGATATTTAAGTACAGCACCATATAAATTTATGAACCCTGGACAGTATTTTAGATGTAATACAGAGCCTAGTGCTTTCCAATATCCTATTCTTTTGAGGCAGTACTAAGTCATACTGTCCAGTTTCACTAAGAAAGATGGTTTTAGAAAGTGGCTTATTCTCTTTGTGACACCTTGAATATGTTGCATCTGGGCAGGTTAAGAATGTAACCCTTGCTCAGACATCTGCACAAGGAATAGTCTCCCATTATGGTCAGCTCCCTGAAGGTTATGTTGTGATGCTCAGAGCCAGATTTTCAGTATCTCTTCGCACAGAATGTGCCAGTCTGCTTGCAACTTGACGTGTAGGGTAAAAAGCCAAGAGCCTACTGTTTGCAAGCTTGTTCTCCATTGTAGTCATTTCACTCCAAATGCTGTTGCTGCCTACTGACTGTGGAAAGCTAAGGTTTGTGTTTTGCAAATGGAAGGCCAAAGCAGGTTGCCCTGTTGACAATGAGGTGTGTTTCTTTTGTAACATGTACCCACTCCTGCATGGGCACAATTAGCAAAGTATGCTGCTGGTTTATGAGTTTGATTAACTTGATTAACTTAAGTACCACTCTAATTAGCTTTAACTGTGCTTGTAGTAAGTATGTAGAAAAACAGTGCTAATGTCTTTTTTTCACTCTCTGAAAATACTGCAAGTAAAGTTTGCAGCTGATCTTCAAGCATAAACGATATCAGGCTATAAGTAACCGGTGTGTAATTTTTGTATGTAAGGATTTTAACTCTTCTTTACACAGTAGCATGTGTAAACTATTATATATTAGAGGACAGCTAGCTTTGTAGTATATTATAAAGACTATCCATTACTTTGGTTTTTCTTTGAGATGGAGCCAAATCTCAAGATGCTTTTTTGAATTCAGCACTTGCCCAAGTAAAAGCCTCATAGCTTCAGGGGAAGATTTGCCTCAGTCAAAGCTGGTAAGGCCCTCTGGAGTTGCCTTAAAGTAGAAAGTTCTTTCGTGTGTGTACTTAACTCAATATATATTTGTGTGCCTGGCTGTCTAAAATGATAGATGAACTCCATGTGCTTTCCTCAAGATGGGTTTTTTTTTACTTATTTGTACTGCTAGTCCATTTTCTTCTTACGGGCAAAGGATAATCTATATAAATGAATATGAACAGTCATTAGATTTTTGGAGTCTCTGTTATGTCACGAGAAAGACCTTGATAAAAGAAAAGGGCACAGGTTCCACCTGTGAAAAGGCAATAATAGAGTGGATTAACTTCTTTAAGTTCAACATGGGGTTACAGTTGGCTGACAAAGTTACAGCATTGGATGGTTTCCAAGCTACCGAAGATACAGCTGGTCACAGAGAAGCAGCTGAGAGCATCCATTCTCTTGTGCTGCTTTCTGCAAGCTCTCTGTACATGGGACATGTACTAAGCTGTACGTTTCTATTAGACAATTTTTGACACTTCAAAAATAATTGGAAACGTATAGTGAAACTAGTCACTATAAAGAATTAATGGATGAAAGTTTATTATACTACTAATTTTACTCCTCGCCTTACCTGGTGCAACTTTCCTTGGTTGTTCCCTTAAGTTATGAGAGAGACTTGTGTAACAAGGCCAGTCCAAGGCCTGTTTGTTTTGGCATCTGCTGAAGGTTTTTCTTCACTGTAATTATGCAGTGCACTTGCATCTCAACCTGGTATAATGTCCAGTGGATCAAAGTCATGCAGCTATATTTCACGAATGTAGTCTCACAAGAATGTTTAAAGCATGGGAGAATGTAATTTCTTTGAAGACTTCTTTTTTTTTTTTTCCCCCCAGGCAAGTATACTGTTTGAAATAATCAGGAGTAAGGAGCAGGATGTAGCCCAGGATAATAAAAATATTTTACTGGTGTCTGTCAGGTTAGGTATGTGTCTCCTTGGAAACCAGAGCCAGTATCACTGCAGAAGTTCACAGGCAGCTGTAAGATGTAAACCAAAGTGAACAAGTTACTTCTTTTTTAGTCTTTTCCAGTTGTGTTCCTTCCATGTTAATTCAGACAAAATATTTTGAAGCATTTGCATTCAGTTTGCTGTTTTCTCTTTCTGAGGGAATACCTTTATAGATTACCTAGAAGAAACTGACATTTATCGTTTGGGAGTAAGGCAGTCCTGGCACTCTTTTTATTTATTTACTTTTGCTTGTAAGCAAAGATTGTGCTGCTTTGTTGCTGTTATGCAATAGAGATTTATTGAACCTTTTAAAGCCACTTATTATTTTTTGTAATTAGAACTAACTTGTGCAGCTGTCACTAAGCTCCTCGTCAGATGATATATTTATTATGTTAGACATGAGAGGAGGCACGTGAGTAAGACTTTTGAAAGGAATATGCTCTGCTCAGGGTAGGGTTTTATGTTTAAATGGGTGATCAGCATATGTGGGGTTAGACCAAGATGATTGCAGCACCAGTGCCTGACTAGTTATGTGCTGCCTTTAATCCCATGGTATTGTATTTCATTGTCTCCCAGTACACTACTGTCACAACTGAAATAAAAACCCTCTAAATTCAATGAACACTTTAATCTGTCATCATAATCACGAAAGTCTTGTCAATCATGGCTTAGAAGTTAAGCATGCGGATCAAATCTGTAGTAAGAGGAGACACCTGGACTCCACAGTGTAAGTGGAGATAGTCTAGGATATTAAATGTGTTTCATTTGTCTTGTACAGTTTTAACTGAATATGGTGCTGATGTTGTTATACATCTTAAAAAATGTAGGAAGTTACTTTGCAGGAAAAAATCTTTAGAATAAAATTAAATTGATATGACAAGTCATGTGAAAGAAGTTTTACTTGTTTGTGTCAATGCTTTGGATTATAGGCTTGTTCTTGAGCAGAGAAGAAAAACCAAAAATGGAAAAGTTCAGTAGCTTAATAACAGGTTAAGGTAGATCACTGCAGGTTTACAAAGGCCCTGCAACTGAAAAAGACTGTAGTCACTTAAATGTGGCTTCGATTCAGCTACATCTTGTGAACAGATATATTTGTAAACCATTTACTTTTTCAGATTCCTTTCAAATGCAATGAAAAATTGCCTTTTTTTTTTTTTTTGGTCATATAGAAGCTACCTCAGTATCATATCCAAAGTACATAAGATAAATTTTATACCCTCTCAGCAGAGTCTTAAGCAATAATACTAGTATTAGCAGATTTTAAAAGCTGGATAAAATGTGTTTTAAAAGGTGGTATACTCTTTTCAAGAAATTACAGGTTCTGTAGATGCTGTAACAGAACACTGTAAGAACTGCAAGTTGTCATACTTTTGCCTTCACAGTGTTTTGTAGTGTTTAAAGTGAAATATCTATTTGAAAGCACTATAAGTGAGATTTTCAACGGCACTTGTATTAGTCTGAAATGATATTTGCTGAAAATTGTGGCAAAACTCCCAGCCTATGATGAGCATTCAGAGTAATCGTTGATCTTTAGGTAATTTTACTTTCACTACTGCCAATGAAAATAACATGACTGACTGCAATAAGGGTTGTGACATCGTTATTAGCATTGCCTCTTCCTTGCCATTGTGAGACTCAGTTTTTGCAAAAAATTAACTGCCGTCTGTTGGTGTTTCTTTTTAAGTAAGGCCAGCTGTTTAAGAATGAAAGTCAAAGGAAATATATTCTGGCTGCTTTACCTGTTCTTTGTTAATAAAATCTCACCTAGCTGTAATTTGGAGTGAAAGATTGAGATTTAACCTTGGCTGGAATTTTTCTCAGGTTTATATCACCTTCTGCTAATGTCATGCGGCAGGAAAAGATGACACTAATTTCACAAAGTTATAAGCCTTGGAAAAAATCATCTTTTTCATGTGCTTAACATAGCCCACATTTACGTTGAGGTGAGCTATTCCGACCGCTCCAAAGCAAAACCAACAGCCTGTGTTGCATCTCCCGAAAGTACTGAGGGTGTGTCTAATCTGCACGTGGATACCTGAGCAGGACTTTTCTCCAGCTGTTGCACCTAATTGCTGTTGTACTGGGCCTGGCAGCTGAGAGCCATATGGCCAGCAAGGAGAAAGGACACATTTTGGAAAGGAAAACAGAAAAAGAAAATCAGATTGATGAAATACAAAGGGAAAAGAACATGAGGAACTTGGTGGGCAGTTATGGCAGAAGGAATAAATTGGTGTATGACTTGGAAGCAAAGAGAAAAAGCCGTTTTAGATTCTAACATATTGCAGGGGTTTCAGCCCTAGTGTGGCCCATACGTCTAAGCCTGTGTTCATCCCACCTCGACATGGGAGAGGCATCCTCTTTTCCTCAGGAGAGAAGAGTTGGGCATCTTTGGTTGCTTGAGGGAGCTTTGAGGTCATGGGTTTCTTCAGGTCAGAGTGAACCATCAGAGGAAGTAGTGACCAAAGTCTCCCATGCCCATGCAAGACTATGTGCTCAGGTGAAAAATGAAGTGTCAAGTATAACTTGACACAAGCAACATGAAAGGCACAGCCGGGGTGGATGCCTGCATAGTGCTTATCGCATGGAAGAGTGCCTGCCATTTACTGGGTGGGTGAGTGCCCTGACTGACACGGAAAAGTCCCTGTTTCTCAACAGCATGACCTGAAATGCTGCAATCCTGCTCTGTCCTGACCTATGGCCTGTTGTCTTGCAGATACTAGAGAAAGATGGACTTTTTCTTGGGAATCGTGACAGACTCTTGCTTGAGAGTTAACATGTCCAAAGCACTGCATTCGAGAAAGATCATTTTGTGCTTTCCACTGTTTTTATGCTGTTATTTTTTGTCATTTCCCTGATGCAGAACTTTGAGACTAAAATATAATGTGACTTCCTAAAGGTGGATGCAGGATTAGGTTTTAAGGACTTTTAATTCTGAAGCTTTTGTTTTATACGACTGCGGTTGTGCTGTGTAGTTATTTAACCACCTGGTATACCTACATGTCCTCAAAAAGTGTCTAAATATGTTGCTAAAGATAATTTAAATTCTGTTGAGGCTGAAGAATAATTTAATTCTGATATCTTATTTCTTATTTCATCTACATTAGTATCTGACAAAGTTAAATGAAGCTTAAAGAGTTTTTCTCAATATGACATATGCTTTTTGCATCCTAATGCTAACTATTGATATGGTGTGATAATAATACAATGGAATGGCAAGTTGAAATGATGAGAAGACTTTCGTGCCTGCTAGTATAGAATAGCTACCCCTACATACTTCAGCTGTCCCTCAGCAATATTTGTCAGCCAGGTGATAGCAGCTATTTCTGTGTTTGCAAAGATGACCATGTGTGCTCGGAGTGTTATATGTTCATTAAAATAGTTTAGTGGCCTCACCAATAAAATTTTAAAGAAGAACCAACAAACCATTCCAGACCAGGCTACTGGGATCTATTTTGGATTGCTTCAGCAATATAGATCATAATTCTAGCTGTGATCTGAGGTGAATCGTTTTATTGGTTGCCATATAAAATGTGAATCTTCACCTCTGACAGTATTTTAAATATCATCAGTTACATGTGTTCTTTGGGGGTGCAGCACTTTGATGATGCAGTAACCTGTGAAAAAATACAAAGTTCAAGAACTTACTTGTTCTGCATTGTTAAGTCTTCCTAAAATGAGGTCACGTAAGCCGCAGTGTTTCCTATCCCAGTCTTCCTCCTACTGAACAGAAAAGAAAGAGAAAATGTCAATGCGATTAAACTTTGGGACTGTAATGCATCCCAAGACTCCTGTGATTTGGGAAAGGTTTGTGATATAAGCATGAATAGGTCAATGAAGGCAAAGGACATAGCTGAAGTGTTAGCATGCATAGGGATGAAGAATAATGTAAAATATGCTGTAGGTCTCTTAGGTAAACAAGTGGTGCCATTTTTGCTGGGTCACTGGTCACTCACATACAAGACGAAAACAGCAATAATGCAACAAACAGAAAAAAAAGCAAACTGCTGGGAGGGAGATTTGTAGGCAGAGCAACTTGCTGTCACACCTATTACCTGTGTTGGTAAGGTCATGTGTGGTATCTGTAGAAAGCAGATAATCCACTTTATATTGTGGCATTAAGATGTGTGTACCTCATGTTTTATATAGTGCATACTGAGCCAAGTCTTTAGGTTGCACCGGGAGCTGATTGCCAGCAGAGCAGCTAAAAGGGGGCATATTCCTTAAGCACTCAAGCATCTCACCCCAGGGAATAGCACCAGCAGCATTTGCAAAGCTCTCAGGCAGTGTCGACACAGAAAACAACTGTGGGCTGGGCAGGGAAAACTTGACTTCAAACACTCCCAGTGCCTGTGTCTGAATAGGACCAAACAGGTGAAGTACATTTGTGCCAGAAAACTGTATCTGTGAGGAATATATTTGGAGGGAGAGAGAAGTAGAAGTTATGCAGTGTTTAGGGAATGCTCAAAACCCAGGGCTGCTGTGACCCCTCTACTGCAGCTGTTACAGAAGGAAAGTATCTTTGGACAACCTAGTTTAGATGGAAAACAAGAATGGGTCTCCGGTGGTCACCTGTAGCCAAGAACTGAATTTTATGTACATTTTGCTTGTTAAGGGTTATCTTCTACTTTACAGTCGAGACATTCAGTCTTGCTTAAGAAATTTTTGCCTTTGATTTAATTTTGAGCCAGTGTGTTGTTAGGGAGAAGGATGAAGCAGAGTGAAATTTGTAGTTTTAAGGTGAGCTGTCTTTAGAGAAATTGTGCAAGTACATTTTGAGTACAGACAGTGGTTGGAAGGAGGACCTGCTCTTGAGGAAGTGTTTGAGAACCTGTGGGCTTCTTCCTTCTGCAGAAAGGACTGTGTCAAGCTGTTTGTCCCCAGATGCTGTCTCCTGCTATAGAGCAGCTCTGCTGGACGTAGGATCATAGAATTTTTTAGGTTGGAAAAGACCTTTATGTGCCTTAGTACTCCTCTTGTAGGAGACACGTTGGAGCAAAAGCTCAGGACTGTGGACAAAGCATGAGATGTTTGAGCCTAACCATGCTAAAAGACTCACAGCAGAATCAGAGAAAGCTTAGGAAAAGGTAATAATAACTATGATCTGTTATATGGAGAAAATTTGGATGGAGTGATTACAAAAATAGGATATGTTCACCCTACAAAGGAGACAAACAAGACAGCATGTTAAAAATGTGTGTGCACAATGGCATCAAGAACTTGGGTAAGGTATGTAAGTTTATCAGTCTCATAATAATGTAGGAGACATCTGTGATTGTACAAGACAATAAACTTAACCATTGACAGAAAGAAACAAATACTTTTGAAGTATATTTTACACACTGGGGCTAATTGTCACATGGTTGCTTACAAAAACAATTTTAAAAGATTAAGGAAAAAAAAGGATTAGACATTGATATACTTATAGAATTCATTCAGAAAATGCTGAATGATGTTAGAATTTTTGGAAGAGATGTTACTTTTCATGCTTCAAGCATGTTTAACTACCAGAGAAGAGAAAGAGAGAATCTATAAATATATGTGCAGTTCTGGCTGTCTTAGAAGTGATGATCACGGAATTCTTTGAGCTGTCTCAGTAATGTCTGGTACTAGTGAAATTATGTTAGGCTAGATGCCTCTAATCAGATGGCACATAGCATGCACAGAACTGGTACAAATAATCTGATTTGGGGAGGTCGGATTTCTTTGCTGCAGATCAAATAGACTGATTTTGGCGTTTCCTCAGCCAAGTTGCATAATAGCCCCTGACATGTATCCAAGCCCTGCAATGCAATGATGTTTCATGGTGAGCCAAAAATGTGAGGTACTGTGTGTGAAACAATGAATGTTATTTATCCAACTGAGGCTTGATATGAGATAGATAATTTTATGAGGTAGGAAATTCAGGCAGGCTGTCCCAGACAGACGGAGGTACTAAGCAGAAGGCTGACACACCAGGTGGGATGATTATGTGGAGTAGGAGGAAAGAAGAGTCCAAGTGTTACGTGAGCTAAGAAAGCTGAGACGAGAGGGAAGAGCAAAAAGGCTGATGAACTAGACTGGAATAGATCCACATGGTGTTTGTAAGAAGGTGCTCAGCTTCAGAGATAGAAATCTTCCCATTCGACCCTACCTGGAATGGTCTTGCTGGCAGTGCTATAGTAAAGTACTGTGGACGTGTCTGTTGAATCTCACATGGCCAGATATCCATGGGATGTTTCAATACTATTTGCTGAAGGTGGTGACCATTCCAGTAGCAGGAGGAGGTGAGCAGGACGAGGTGGCAATAACCGGAGTCACCTTGCTGCTCAGGGGTTGGCTCTATTCAGCACAGTACTGGGAGTCCTTTCTGAGTTTTTTGACAGGTAGAAACATGGAATGGGCTTAAATGGTGACAGCTGAGTTGTACTCTGGAAGTGGAGAGAGAGTTGGATCTGTTAACAAATTGGGGTGATGGAGCTTGAAATGCAACCAACAGCAGTTGTTTTGCCACTCCTAAAGCCAAATCAGAAAGGATAGCTTGGGTGGCTGGATTAGTTTGTTTGAGGTGAATTCTAGACATTTTAATCATGTAATTTCAGTAATTCTACTAAATTCGTCAAAATCGCCCAGGATTTACTCTGAGAATGTAACTCGTCCAGTTCATTTTTTCTGACTTGACAAGTAAAATCTTACATAGCTGTAAACTACATGTGAAACAGATGTCCTTCAGAATGGCCAGGAGAATACTCCTCTTTTAATGTACTCAGGGAATACTCATTACCTTTAACAGTAGCTACATGTGTGTGTGTGTGAAGTGACATGTGAGCAAGGCCCTGAGCATCAGTAAAATGGGGAACAGGATTCTGAACTCACTGGTTATCCTTGGGTTGGTCCACTGATTTGGTGTTAGAGATCTTACTTGCAGGGACATTGAGTACCTATTGGTATTTGTTATAACCAGAGATGGGTAAATCCTTTTCCTTTGACTTGGTAATGCCACCGTACATCTTTCAAAAATTAGGATGAATGTATCTTTCAAGATTTGTCTGAAGATCAAATAGCAAAGCATTTTTTTGTGCCTGGCAGGTGCTGATAGAGGGACTCTAGGTCTCATTCATCAAATGTTTTTGAGTTTTTTTGTTTGGTTTGTTTTTTTCAGTCTGCTATTTCGAAAAGTAGAATTTGCTTGCTATAAATAATATCAGTAAATGAAAGAATACAGGTGATACCAGTGTAACAGTGTGCTCATACCACTCTTAGTTCTCAGATTTCTTCTTTCAGTTTAGACCACTTACGTGAATATGAATCACATATATGAATCTGTCTCCTCAACAGGATAGGAATTGTCTTTAAAAGAGTAAGTTACAGAGCCAAAGCTTGATGTAGGCAAACTGCATATTGTCTGCCCCTCTGTTTTCAAAGTTCTTAGCTAGTGTGAAGCAAAATGTACCTTAGTCATCAGCACTGATTCACAGCAGTTAAAAACCTGAGCCCAGTTTTTCCAGTGCCTCATAAATGTGCATTATTACAGTGTAAATTATTTCTTCTATAGCTAAAAATGTATCTTGGAGAAGGAAAACACTATTCTGCTGTTCTTGCTTTAGGCTTTTGATAGGTCAATCCTTTATCCCTTTGAACAAGGACAGTTCGTTCATGCTTTTGGAATGTTCTTTCTTAGAAAGTAGACAGAGAAATGAACTGAAGAAAATACTGCTTTTGCTGTCTAATGTGTGAACAATATACACCATCTTTGCATTTCTGTGTCTTTAATAAATTGTTCTTATTATAGTTTAACTCATGATTTAAGCCCAAGCACTGGAAAAATGCAATCATAAATAAGTTTTATAAGATCATATTTTCCATCTGATTTAAAAAATATACATAGATCTAAAATTAAGATTTATGGTGGTTTTTGACTATCAGATTAAGATAGATTCTCAGGCATGTTAGAGCTGAAGTGTATGCTGAGTCTTTCTGTAGTGTGAAGACAGTGTATTGACTCCCATCCTTTAAGGTGTGTGGCTGATTTATCTGACTTTTTTGATATATGGCAAGGCATATAGTGGAGTATATACTGTTTTTCTCTAGTAAAAGCTGTCTCCCATGTAACAGTATAAAGATAGCAGGTCTGCCACAGACCTCTAGCATTGTTGTGCACGTAGACGACAAATTATTAAATTATTAAAAAGAAGTAAGGCACATTGAGGCAACCTCTCCAGGACAGCAGTGATCTGACCATAGTCTTTCCATACTAATTGTTTCTGATTTGGATCAATATAATCTAGGATTTCTGAATGCAAAAATTAGAATACTCATTACTAGGAGATGAATGTCACCAAAGTTGTGGTTAATATTTTTGCAAACGTCTTGGAAAACCTATTAATAGTTACATTCTTGTTTGTATGTGGTCTCTATAGTGATACTATGTCAGGAGTTATGTGGACAGCTACTTCTGAAATTTGAGAAGAATTTTGGGGTTTGATTGGATGAATTTGGGGGAAGAGGGAAGAATTGTTTGTTACAGCCTTATTATTGACTTGTTACTTTTTCTTGCTTATTTTTCAGTTAAAATATCAAGTGTCAGGTCTAAAGCTCTTACGTGGCTTAAGCTGGTTGCATGAGGGTGCAAGGATTTTTTTTATCTTTGTGGGGTTTATTGTTTGCTTGCCAGCTTCTCATGGTAGGTAAGGAAAGTAGCCCTTCTTGAGCAGCTGACATTTAGTGCTTGATAAGATAAATTCAGCTAAGCAATTAACCATTATTATTTTTTGAAATATGCCCCTTCCCTCCCACCCCAATTTCTTTAATTTTCAAAATTCCTTCTGTAGATATAGAACAAGAGTGGCATTATTTTTTTTTTTACATTTGAATGAAAAAAAAACTTTCTAAACTTTCTGTTCTTAAAAATTAGATTCATAAATATCTTTGGAAGAATAAAATAATTTCAAGTATTTGGAAGCTTAACTAAGTTAAAAATGAGAACCAGCTGATCTTCTGGCATTTTACTTTTAGTCCCTACCTGTAGGAAAACAATGAATTAGCCAACTTGGCTACAATAAACTACCTTTTGCTTATTGCTTGGTATCATTAATCTTTACTAACTCAGCTCAACACACTGAGATTCAAACTCTTGCTTTTCTTTCTAAGTTTCATATTTTTATTATAAAAAGATGTTCAAAACAAACTATTTCTTAAATACTCTGGATTAAATCAAATTCAGCATGGATGTTTCTGGCAGTATACAAGAGAGTTTTTCGCCTCAGGCAAGAAAGTTCAGAATAGTTGTGTCATATGTTGTGTATCTTGTGCAGGCTGTAAAAATCTATGGGTTTGTTGTAAGCTGACATTATACTTAGTATAACTTTAATCACTGCTGTTTCTGCTGCAATGAACCTCCACCAAATCTTCCAATTAGTGCAAAGTTATAAAAATGTAGACAGACGGAAAATTAATATTTATAGCAAAATGCCCAGGGTTTTGATAACTGGAAACTCTTGGAGCAACAGATGATGTTAGCAGTTAAGCTTTAGAGAGAGCAGCGCATTTAGGAAAACATGAAAGCTCATGTTTCCTGACGTAGTAGGTCATCTAGTGATGACCTTAAATGCTGGTGTTAGCATTTCTGTGAACTGGAACCATCTGTGATTGACTGTTTAAAATGAATTGGTTTGTACTGGTAAAAACTGAAAAACAGAGAGATATGTAGAAATTATTTTCTCAAATGGTTCTCACAACCCACTAGAAGTTTGCAAGATCCACCTCTCATCTCACAATTTCTAAGAGGTTTGCAAATGTCACCCCCTTGACTGAGCAATGAATAGCACAGAAACCAAAAAAGCTTTTAATGTGAGAGGTAAGTGATTCACGTCACTTGGTGGCCCTTAAATACTGCTGGCCTGACCAGCCAAAGGGCAAGGGCGGTGGTATGATTTCATTAATACTGGCATAAGTCCATAAGCATTTTTCTGGTGATTGATACTCACATCTAAATCTAGTAATCTCAGAATAATGTCTCAGATGGGATCAGTGCTTGATGTCAGAGCAAAGAAATAACATGGGGGCCAGTTGGCTCAACATGGGGGCTGGTTTGCTCAGTGGTTTGAGCGCAGTGCTGACAACAATGACAACACTGGGATCGCGGGTTTGATTCCCGCTCAGTCCCCATGTGTTGCCTGGTCTAGTCGAGAGGTGGCGTCCCTGCCCATGACAGGGAGGTTGGACTAGATGATCTCTAAGGTCCCTTCCAGCCTAGGCCATTCTATGACTCTTTACTACCACTGTATGCCTTTAAGCTAAACTGGCAATTTGATGCTGATATGCTGTGGAATATGGTTGATTGGACAGATTTCATTTCTTCCTAGAATTCATAGCTTGAAATTACCTTCAGGGTTTTCTGTTAGTGTCTTTAATGCCTTTTGTTGGTCTGTAGCTGAAGTTTTTTAGTTTCAAAGTTCTGTTCCAAAAGTAAACTTGGTAGTAGGCATGTTTGTGTGTGTGCATGTGCACACCTATAGCATGGCTAAAGTTTAATAAAATAATCTTCTGCGAAACAGGATGGGAATATTTTGTTACTGTATGCTGAAGGACAGGTCAATGCCTGGTGAAGAACCTTCTAAGTTTCTCCTACACATTCATGTTTGTGATCAACCCGAACTGCTGCACAGCTGTGTTGTCAGCTTGGAAGTAGCTCAGGAAAGGAAAAAAGTGTGTGTGTATGGAAACTTATTACATGTTGTAACATGCCATTACCTGTGTAAAATGTTTCCATAGATATCTCTTGGAGTGTCAGGAGAAAGTTACAAAGTTCTCCACGCTAAAGTGACACCTTTGCTTTTTTTCAGCATATAATAACAAAATATTTGTGCCTTGTTAAGTATGCTGTTGATTATAAATCTTGTATGCCACTTTTGCCTTGTGTAATATTGTTCTTCAACCTGTATTGCATTGTGCCACTATTGTAATTATTAGAACAAGAAAGAAGGATTTTGGTGAGATTTATAATGTTCTCTTAGGAGTAAACCTCTCTGCCTTCAAGGCAAGAGCTGTTCCTTCTGTTTTCTTTAAAGAATCAATATTCTTTTATTTCCCTGGCAAAATAATGCTACTTCACATATATATTGACATAGCATCACTAATGTTGCTTTTCAGCATCTTAGTCTTTTCACACATATTGCTGCAAATAATACAAGGCAAGATTTGGCATTCATAAGCATTTAAAAACTGTGTGATGATAGTTCAGATGATTTGTAATACCTCATAGGTGTTTAAAGTAGCAGACAGTTGCTTAACCGTTTGCACAGAAATACCCGTGCACCTATGATCTGTTAAAAATGGGGAGATACAGCCGCAGCAGAGGTACCTATGGCCCTGCATGCATCGCTGCTTTTGGAAATTCTACCTGTGCGCTTGCCTCTCTTAACCAGCATTTCCATACTCTGTGTCAGCACCACAGCTGCTGCCTCTCTTCCAGACTGTATCAGGAGCAGTGCAGGTGTATTTTCCTTGCATTTTCAAGACCAATATGTCAAGGTTGTCAAGAGGAGGGGAAGAGTGCTGTACTCATATCTTTGGTTTAGAATGGGATGAAGTTCAACAAGACCAAGTGCA
>NW_009696540.1:0-19386 GCF_000703405.1 Apaloderma vittatum
GAGAGTGGCCTAGCAATGACTCCTGCCAGCTTCCTCAGCATCCACAGGTGCATCCCATCAGGGCCCATGGATTTGTGATGCTCAGATTGCCTAACTGATCCCTAACCCAGTCCTCATCAACCAAAGCAAACTTCTCCTTTAACCCGACTTCTTCAGGGGCTCCTGAGGACAGTCTCCAGCAGTACAGAGAGACAAAGAAGGAATTAGGTAACTCTGCCTTCCTTGTATCCTCTGTCACCAGGGCACCCACCTCGTTCAGCAATCAGCCCACATTGCCTCTAGTTAACTCTAGCGTTAGTTTTATCCACAATGTGTTTGAAGAAGCCCTTTCTGTTGTCCTGACCTCCCTTGCAAGATTTAAGGAGTTGCCCCCCAAAATCCTCTGACAACAGTCCTATATTCCACCCAAGTGGCCAACCCCTCCTTCCATTATCTATAGATTCTCTTCTTCCACTTGAGTTTGCCCAGCAGTTCCCTGGTTAACCATGTGGGTCTCCTGGCTTAGGATTGTACGGAGGCAGCGCTGGTGGAAGCATTCGAGGAGTCGCAGGTTGTGGTGGTGGATGACCCATGATTCAGACCCATATAAAAGAGCAGACAGTACAGTGGCTCTGTAGACACGAATCTTTGTAATTTTCTTCAGGTGTTTATTGCTAGTGTGTGTATTATATGGATAACTGGTCTTTGAATTTCATTTTAACTTTACTAAAGGCATTCAATTGTATCCTGATCACATAATTAAATATTAATAGATAATCCAAATCCTCTCACTTTTATGTAAAATACTGCATGATCTGTAGAATTAATGAATTCTTTCTGTGTATCTGTGTATGTGATCTATACCCATTATTTTATATAGTGTTTATGCAATCTTTTTAGCTTTGTTTCAGCAGAAGGACAACACGTAAACGTAATGTAAAACATATGAATGAAAATGTCTTGCATAACATTTTAGCTGAAATGCAGATACTTCAGCAAGATGGTCCTTCACAATTATGCAAGTTGTTCTCCCTCAACTACTATTAAAAACCTCACACTGTAGTGGCAGTCTCTCTATACTTTTCACTGATCTACCAGGGACTCTTTCTCAAGGGCTGTCAGCACCTCCCTTGTATGTGGCTGGGAAGAAAACACTGGCTTTCTCTTCATTCTTGCTCCAATACCTGTAGCAAATCAGAGCTCTCAAGAATGGAAGCAGATGGCTGTGCTCAGCCTTCTAGTGTGGCTTCCTAATGAGATGAAACACACTGATGCCATTAGCCAAGGGTTTTTAGTCCTTAGATTCCAGAAGTGCTGCTGAAGGATCTGAAAAACACAAGTTCAAACATACAGTACAGAGGCTGATGCTTGTGATGTTTCTAATAGAGGACTATCCCCTCTGGAAAACTTCAGTGCATCCACAGATCAGGGAAGGAAATTGAAAATCATAGCACCAAACCCATCAGGCACACAGAACAATTGTCCCCTCTATTTATCTGTCGGTACACAAACAACTTGATCTGTATCAGTCCACTCGGAGAGGTGGTTTAATTCTACAGTTGTAGAATCCCAAAGTAACATGACATGTAAACTGTTTTCTGGATTTGATTGGGGAAATTGTCTCATTTCTGCGTACTGTCATGAGTGTTATGTTGACTATTTAAATCAGACTGGCGAGTATGGACAAAGAGGAAGTAAAGTCCTTTTACAATGCAAAAGCACTAGCAGAGTCACAGACCGGTTGAGGTTGGCAGGCACCTCTGGAGGTCATGTGGTCCAACCCTTCTGCTCACGCAGATTGTCTCCAGGGATGGAGGCTTCACAGCCTCACTGGGAAACCTTTGCCAGTGATAGGTCACCCTCAGTAAAATAGCCTTTCCCGATGTTCGGAGAGAGCCTCCTGTGTTTCAGGTTGTACCCACTGTCTCTGATCCTGTCACTGGACATCACTGGAAAATACCCAGTTCCTTCTTTACTCCCCCATCAGAATTTTATACACATGGATAAAATCCCCCTGAGCCTTCTCTTTTCCAGGCTGAACAATCTGAGATCTCTCAGCCTGTCCTCATAAGAGAGATGCTCCAGTCTGCTCCAGTCTACTCCAGTCCATCATCGTAGTAGCTGTTCATTTTATTCTCTCCAGTATGTCCATGTCTGTCTTGTACAGGGGAGCCCAGAACTGGACTTAGCGCTTCACATATATCTCACCAGTGCTGAGTAGAGAGAGAAGATCATCTCCCTGTACCTGCTGGCAGCACTTCTCTTAACGTGGCCCAGGGTACTGTTTGCCTTCTTTATGGCACAGGCACGTTTCTGGCTTACATTCAACCTGATGTCCACCAGGACCTGCATGTCCTTGCCTGCCAAGCTGCTTTTCAGCTGGTTGGCCCCCAGCATGTGCTGGTGCCTGTGGTTGTTGCACCCCAAGTGCAGGACTTTGCATTTCTCCATGTTGAACTTCATGAGGTTCCTGTCAGCTCTCTTCTCCAGCTACCTTCAGATCCCTCTGGATGGCAGCACAGCCCTCTAGTGTATCACCAACTCAGTATTGACCCACTAATTACCGGCCTCCAACTAGATTTTATGTCACTGATCACCACCCTCAGGGCCCAGCCACACAGCCAGTTTTCAGTCCACCTCACTGTCTGCTCATCTGGTGCTCAGTTAGGATGTTTCAGGTGACAGTGTCAAAAAAATTCTCTGAAGTCAGGGTAGATGGTATCCACTGCTCTACCCTTGACTACTGAGGCAGTCATTTCGTTGCTGAAGGTGGTTAGACTGGTCAAGCATAACCTCTTCCTGTAAATTTGTGTTGAAGGCTTTGTGAAATGCTCTGTGAAACCATATTTCTGTGGGACAGCTGGTTCACCCAGCTGCTACCTGCAGTGTAGCCGTGTCTGTGGAATTCATTTCGGTGGTAGAATTATGAAGCAGAAAGACTTAATGTGCTGGTAGATAGGAAAGATGCAAATGCAAAGCATAGTGAATTGCTCATGATAATGCACAGTCTCTTTTTTTAATAGGCAGCGGAAGTGAAATCCAGTTTCTCTCAGAAGCGCAGGATGACCCTCAGAAACGAAAACCTGACATCAGAAAAGCCAAGTTGTTGCTTGGCTGGGAACCTGTGGTATGTAAAGCTGTATTACTGTTACATGCAAAAACACAAGGAGGCCAGGAGTGATGGGGAGGACCACATGGTAGTGATACATTGCAGTTACACCATCTCCAGGACAGTTGCTCAAGAGGTTGTCTCTCCTGTGTTGCCTCAGCTCACAAGAACTATTGGGTCAGACTGTATGGCCTGTGCCATGTAGAAGAGCATATTAGCAATGTTATTCATAATAGACTTAAGTAGAGAAAAAATACCCACATTTTTAGGATAGACATTTTAACTTTTTCAAATGCGTATCATGGAGTAGCTACCTTTCTGTAAGTCCAGCGAATCCTCTAAAATATGTGATATATAGTTATGGGAGCTAATGTGTTTGCTGCGATCCTCATTCCTGTTTTGCTGTGGTAACATACCTTCTGGGGGGAAAAAATTGCTTTTATATTCCTAAGATATTTTTAGATTATCTATAACATCATTTGTTTGGATTAATAGAGAGAAATAGGAGCACCAGAAAAGTGTTTTGGCTTTCAGAGTTTGTTCAAAGGGAAATATGTGAAATTCAGGCAAAACAGAAGCTAACCAGAGAGAGATTACACATTTTGATTTCCTGGTTTGGGTTTTTTCTTTTTTTATTCTGGTGGACTGAAGTAAACCAGACTGAAGTAAACCTTATTCTGGACTGTGGGTATTGTATGCAGAGATGTTCAGAGCCTGCTCTGTGTAGATAAGCTCAAAATTCTGAGTTAGTCTAACACCTCACCACCCACAATAATCTGTGCACCTGTAAAGCTTTGTTACCAGCTGTTTGAGGTGATACTGAGATTATGTTTGTTCTGCACAGCTGATACACAAGAAATGCAGAATGCCTGTGGTTGCTGGTTTTCTCCTTTTTCAATCTTTTTGTTGAAGTTAACTGTGCAAGTGTATAGCCAGGCATCACTAATGATGAGAGCTGGGTGATTTGGGGAGATCTGTTTAATCCTAGAACGGGAGTGACTTCCTTAGCCAGCTCCAGCTTCTAGCCAGCACAGTGGTTAGTAGGCTTTTTTAGATTTGCAGACAAAAAGCCTTCCAGGAGACCTGTGAACCTATCTAGTAAATGTGTGCCTAATAACAGAAAAAAGATAGCTCCAGACCCTTCTGAAAGGATTCACAGAGGCACCGAGTAGTCATAGAATCATCGAGTGATAGAATACATTGGGCTGGAAAGGACCTTTAAAGGTCATCTAGTCCAGCCCCCCTGCAGAGAGCAGGGACACCTTTAACTAGATCAGGTTGCTCAGAGCCCCATCAAGCCTGACCTTGAATGTCTCCAGAGATGGAGCCTCCACCACCTCTCTGGGCAACATCTTCCAGTGTTTCACCATCCTCAGAGTAAAGAACTTCTTCACAATGTCTATTCAAAACCTCCCCTCCTCCTGTAGCTACACATCCTGTAAACAGCCTTTCCCTAGCTTTCTTGTATGCCCCCTTCAGGGTAGCACAAGGACAATGGCAAGTGTTACGATCATAAAAGGTTTAAACCAGTTCCCTTCTATGCTTCAGTGCATGGTCAGTACCAAAAGTGCTCTGAAGAAGCAGCACAGTGTGGGTATGTTGAGGCGAGTTGGTTTTGTGCTGCTATTTTATCCTCCTGCACTGATGGT
Source organism: Apaloderma vittatum (assembly GCF_000703405.1). Taxonomy (NCBI): domain Eukaryota; kingdom Metazoa; phylum Chordata; class Aves; order Trogoniformes; family Trogonidae; genus Apaloderma; species Apaloderma vittatum. The sequence goes on from NW_009696540.1 coordinate 4,738, forward strand.
GGTATCAGCGAGCATGCCAGAGCATATGGCTCCCGAGAAAAGTGGGTGCTATTGTTCCCATCTACAAATCAGTGTTTAAATACAGGAATAGAATATGAAGAATTAAAATTACTTGTGTAGGATTTAAGAATGTCAAATGAGATACTGGGTGGTAATTTGTATCCTTTATCAGTGGAGCACTGGAGAAATAAAAACTAAAAAAAACCCCAACCAACGACCCACTACCACCTTTCTGTGGTGTACACCATTCTGTGAGATTTTGTGAAAGATCTTTAACCATTAAAAACACAAGGGGCTTAAATTTCTGTACGTTTATCTCTTTCAGTGTATTATGAATTGCAAGTAGAATTATGTAAGTCTGTTTTGACACTAAACAGACTAATTTTAACTATCTGATGGGATTTAAATTTGGTGGTTTTTTTCACTTACTGCATCAGAAAATACATCTGATGTTTAAAAGCTAATACGCGTTAGCAGTGCAGGGATGTAACCAGTGTGTGGTGCTGTTAGTACTTACATTGGCTAAGAGTGAGACTTCCTAGCAGTCTTTTGATAGATGTATTAAAAAAATACTGTTGTGAAAAGAGCTGATGTGAACTTAGAGTGATATTATTCTCTCCTCCCTTTTGGGAACAGGTTCCACTGGAGGAAGGTTTGAATAAAGCAATTCATTACTTCCGTAAAGAACTTGAGTATCAGGCGAACAATCAATATATTCCCAAGCCAAAACCTGCAAGGATGAAAAAAGGAAGAACAAGACATAACTGAAGACTATTAGTTGGACAGGAAATTCCCTGCTTGTCATTTGACGGATGTAATTTTTTTTTCTTGTTTTTTGAGAGAGAGACTTTGAAACAGGTATCATATGAAGAACAAACTGGAATTTCATTCTGAAGCTTGCTTTAAAGAAGTGGACGTGCCTAAAAATAACAAACAAATATTCCCCTTCCCCTGCAAATCTTGCCTTGCACTTTTTAAATCTGTCTTTTTATGTAAAATAGAGTAGAAGCATCTTTTAGTATCTTCAAGTTTTATATCTTGCTGTGAGATCATTTTGTTGTGACTGTCCTTGACAGTTTTATTTACTGGTTTCTTTGTGAAGCTGAAGATAAACACAAACGGGATGGAAAATGCCAATTTATTTATAAAATGGGTACTATAAAATATGAGATGTTCTGCTATGCATAAGAAAAAAGCTAGTGGTATTGTCAGATGAGAGACACTGACATATAAGTATAGAGGAGTTTAAAAGAATTCTGTATGAGAGCTTTATGTATTCTTTAAAGGAGAGATTTTTTCAGAGGTTTAGTTTTAGTTGTACACTTGAATTTGAGATATTTTCATTGATTACCATGGATAAGGATATTTTGAATCACTACTGTGTCGTGCATACTCTGGGAATAAAGTTAATGTATTATTGGTTACAGTGGTTGAATATGCTATTTTAATAAAATATTGAAACTTCTATTTACTAGTTTCAGGGTTTCACTGTGGGCATTTCTCTAACAGAACACATCTGCGCATTTATTGTGTATTATTTGGAAAGTAACAGTCTGTAAATAATTGACTCAGTTAATAACATTCATCTTTCATTTCTTACCTCTTAACAGGTATATAGAAAAGGCTACAGGATATCTGTTGAAATTCATCAAACAAAACCATCATGTTTTATTCCAGTAGGAGTAGTTGATAGTGATTCTGGAGTATAAGCTGTTCTTTAAACCATGGAGTCTAACTTCAGCCTCCCTAACGGAGGAAATATTTTTATTTTAAGCAGTTATTGAATTGCCAGTAAATACTTACTCAACTTTGTTAACTGTGCCTGTCATCTTCACAAAAAAGCAAACAAACCACCAAACAGAAAAAAAAAATCCAATTCCCTTTATTTCCAACAGTTTTAACACCTAAGAGTGGACACCTAGGATTTGGCAGAGAATTTTTAAAAGATGCCGCCCAAAATGGAAAATCTTGAATCTCATCAAGTGAAGAGACTTGACCGTATCTCATTAAAGCTTGATGTTTTCTTAGCTTTCAAGTATCTTTAGATTGATGAGCGTAGTGGGAGTTACCTGTGTGTGCATGTGTGTGTATGCGTGTTCCTTGCCTGGACCACATCTGCAGCGATGCTTTTAAGACAAAACCATTTCTTCCCCACTCATGTGCACAGGTTTATTCCAGTGGAAATCTGCCACAGGACTAAGGTGGGGAGCCAGGGAGCATTTTCCTGTCTGGACTCGGAGGTAGAATTTAGGTATTATGCATCGCCTCCGTCTTTTTACGGCTGAGCGGCTTGAGGTCTGCTCTTTTGTTTGAAGCCTTTTTCCTAGGACTCATTCTGGGCATTTATTACATATTTAATTGTCTGAAAAGTACACCGTGCTGTGCATGCTCCAAATGTGCCTGGAACCTATCGTTACCTATAGATTTGCAAAGCGCAACCTCTCTCTGTACTCAAACCCGCAGCTGGATGTATGTGAAAGTAGTGCCCGCTTTAATAGCTCTGTGGTGAGAAATGTTAATCAGCTCCCAGCACAATGTGTTGAACCCTTGAGTTCTAGATTATATTTGGGGGAAGGTGCTCTTTCTCCTTATATTTTACTCTTCATGCACATTGTGCCATTGGATGCCAAAGTATTTGTGGAGAGGGTGGTGCACAAGGGTGCAACCCTAGTCCAGCATTTAGAGCAGCTGTTGAGAATAAATGGGAGCTGCGGGTACCAGCTGTTACTTCCAGGGCTGTTTTTCATTTAATCCAATGACTTCAGTACAAAATACGTGAACCATACTGGAACAAGCAAGCTTCTGAAGACTAGCACAAAATGTGCATTTTCCAGAAAAAGAAGAAAAAAAAATCCCTCGGGAAGACTGAACGTTTGGGTATTACAGATAAGAGTTTAAAAGCTTTTTAGGTTATATCACAGCCTGACTTCCTTCATAAAAGGAGCAAATCAGAGAGAGGGCAAGTGCAGCTGGTACCAGTACAGCCCATCCGTGAGAATGTGGCATGCCACCCGCTGGGCCTGGGTGACAGCCTGTGTTGATTTGCTGCTTTCCTTATACAGTTTCTAGCTTTTGCTTCAGAGGCTCCTGGTTCAGTTCCTGTATTCTTTCTAGTGTCTTCCAGAAACAGCAGCTGAGGCAGCTGTTGCCCTTCATGTTTGAAGCCTGTAACTTGCTGCCTGGCTGATGCGAAAGGCAGGAATCATGGGTGTAAAAAGTCTGCTGAACATCTGGGATAATCTCAGGTTTGGTTGGTTTGAACCAAGGCTTTGAGAAGGCACATGTTGGTGTGCTGTGCTCCCATTGGGGATTACATCTTGGTGGGAGAAGGAGGCATGGAGGTTGCAGGGAACCACAGGTAAGAAGCAGCTGCTGCTTTTCCAGAGGAGCCACTTTTGATGGAGGGCAGTGCAATACAGCACTGAAAGCTTGGAAACACGGGACCTGGGAGTAAATGAAGCCAAGACATGGTCTCACTTCCACGCCTGAACACAATGTACTGTAAAAAATTTTTCAAGAAGTTTGAGAATTGGGGTTTTTTTGTTGTCACCTGGTCAGGCAGGCAAGCTAAAGCTGACATAACCGGACTTGAGGTGCTTGGTCACAGTGATCTGCAAGAATGGGCAGCTCAGCTGGCATTAGATGTGAGTCCTCCTCTCTCAGCAGGGAGGTTGAAGCGCAGCAGAGGTCTGTGGTAAACTTGCCAGTGAGATCAGCCTTGTAGAAGAGATGTGCAAGGTATCCACTGCTGTGGATTCCTTGAACCTCACAAGGAGGATCAGTCTTCCTGCCAGAAGTTGCCACGGTTTAAGGTCCCCAGTGGGATTTTATTATTTTTTTAAACATGATGTACTTTTGCTTAATTTCTATACAAAGGCTACTCAGAAGCATTGTAAACCACGTTGCTGGTCTACAGACAAGTGACAATGGGACTTGCAGAACTAATTTATCTTCAGTAGTTCCAGGAATGTATTGTCTAGAGAAGCCTTTTGTCTATCTTTAGGTTAGACTTTTCGTTATGTGAGGAAATAATGATCTGACAGTCTTCCTCTGTGTAGGGTGTTTGCAGCTTATCTTAACCTACTTAGGTTCGAATAGGTTTAGTTGCCAGTAAGCTCGCCACCCTCTGGGCGTTTATGAATGTCTCTGTCATCTATTTTTTCAATAAATTTTTGAAAATGTAATATAATTGAAAAAAGAATTGCCTTGTCAGATAGGTTTGGAACTGTGTTTCAGCGTGGAGAGAAAGAGGCAAGGGAGGGGGGAATACAGAAACAGGATTGCATAAATTCCTTACCCTTGGATAAGAGGCTACAAAGAGTGAAACAGAGCTTTGATTAGCGTGGTGGATTGAGCTGGTCTGCAGGCTTCTGTGAGTATTGAGCTTAATGCTCAGAGCTCCATCAAGCCTGACTTTGAATGTCTCCAGGGATGGAGACTCCACCACCTCTCTGGGCAACCTGTTCCAGTGTTGCACCATCCTCACTATAAAAATATCTTCCTTGTATCTAGTCTAAATCTACCTTATTTTAGTTTAAAACCATTGCCCCTTGCCCTGTCGCAACAGGCCTTGCTATAAACATTGCTTCCATCTTTCTTATAGGCTCCCTTTAAATACTGAAAGGCTGCAATAAGGTCTCCTCAGGCTGTAATAAGGTCCGTCCACCTTTGTCCACCTTGTATTGTTGCCATTTACAGGCTGGAACAAACAACAAACAGGTTCACTTTTGCTATGTTTTCCCTACTTTCTGACATGCTCTTCATCAAGGAGGGGGATCCCCTGCCTTGGTCCATGCCATGGCTGAAGCATCTGGAAGGTCTAAAATGTGAAGCCATGGGGAGCTAGAGGGTGACCTTAAGTACTGCAGTCTGGGCTCTGTCTACCCAACTGCAGAGAAAGCTGTTTTGAGTAAAGAAACCTACATCTTCCACCTGGGAAACAGTCCTGGGGTAAAAGTGCCCAATTCCTCATCCCAAATGCACTTGTGTTACAAGTAGGAACTTAAAGAGAATGAAGCCTCCCCGCCCCCAAAGCCACCATATTTAAGGCTGACAATGAAGATACTGGATTTGGAAAGAAAGATCTTTGACTAGATTTTGGGGAGTATATGTGAGTGGCTGTAGGAGCTGCCCTGTCAGTTCGACGGCCGAACTTGCCTGGCCGATACCCGCAGACTGGGGAATGTGGCAGCATTGGATCTTGAAACATGAAGCGCTGGACCATGGCCAAACTGTTCTTGTTCTGCAGGGAGTCACAATGAACAATGGCCGCTCTTCTCTCTTGGTGGAGGGGGTTACGTGATGAAGCGCTCTGTGGTGTCTACACAGCAGAATAGAAAGGCTGGGAGGGAGGTGCGCAGTATTTGTCTGTGTTTTGGGACAGAAATAGTCAAAAGGAAGCGAGCTTTGTAAGCGTAATTAACTTTGGCTCACTCCATGAATATCTAATAAACTTTTTTCTTTTTTTAATAGTCTTCTTCCTTTTGCCCAAATCTGTGATAGCTCACGCTTGCTTTCTTTGTAGCTTACTGCATGTACTTTGTATTTTTGACATATTGCTGTACATCATCGCAACTGCTGCACTTCAAGCAGGCTGCTTTCTCCTCCTCAGAGTTATTGCCTTGTGGTGGGTTCACCCCAGTCAGCAGCTAAATAGAATCATTAAGGTTGGAAATACCTCTAAGATCATCTAATCCAGCTGTTAACCCAACACTACCATAACCACTGAAGTGCCACCCTCACAGACATTCACTCCACCTGCCACGATGGGACAAGGGAGACAGTAAGAAAAGCAGAAGTGAGCAGACTTGAGTGTTGAAATAAGAGGAATTGAAGAAGCGAAGGAAAGGAAAAGGAAAACCCAAGGGATGTGAACACCACTTGCCGTCTCCCCTAAGCAAGACTGGTGTCCAGCCAGTCTGAGCAATGGAAGGCAAAACCCCCACTCCCTTGTTCCTCTTCCCAGCTTTTAGTGTCGAGCGAGTTGTTACGTGTTATGGAATTGGTCGGTTTGGGTCAGCTGTCCCACCTGTGTCCCCTCCCAACCTCTCACCCACCCCAAGCCTGCCTGCTGGGGTACAGCATAAGAAACAGGTGGTCTTGATGCTGCGCAAGCACTATTTGACAATAACACAACGATGTTTTTGCTGTCAGCGCTGGTTTAGTCACGATTTTCAAGCATGGCATCGTACATGTTGTTATGAAGAAAGTTAACTCTATCCCAGCCAGACCTCAGTGTGCAGTGGGAAAATTCAGCATGCAACACAACATAATGGAAAAGATTTTTTTAAAAATTTTGTTTTCTTTTACATAATTCAGAAGAGAGAGATTGTAGACTTAGTTGTGAGCCTACAAGGTACAGAAAGCTGCTGGATGGAGTCAGCCTGAAGGAATGGACACAGCTTACAAAGGCCTGGGGTGGAATGGTATTTATTTACAGCACTTTTTTTATTATTATTCTTTCTTACTCAGCAAGTCTGAATTCCTAGTTATTGCAATTTTCATCCAGATTTAAGCGTTGCCAAATTGGATGCACTTTTTTGATAGCACACAAAATGGGAGTATTCTTCTAGGAATAGGTGTTTTCCAATTGTGCAAAAGAGTATATGCTTGACTTGGAATATGTTTATTCCATATTTGGAATAAAGGGTGTCCTACTGAGGAAATAGACCAGTTTAAACTGATTAAACTGGCAAGGATTCTGCTAAGAGCTAGCACTCCAAAACCTAGGGGAAAGCTGAGGTTTTGGAGCATGTTAGACTAAGCACATACCTGTGCGTGCAGAGAAGTGACTAAAATGTTTGTTGAGTTTGGCTTCTTCAGCATAAAGCTGTCTAAAAAAAAGCTGGGAGCAGGATAGCACTGGGCTGCCTCTCCTGGACACCAGTCCCTCACGCAACAGGGGCTGTAAGCGAAAGATGAGGAAATACACTCAGTTAAGAAAGAAGTGCGTGAAGTGTAAAGAAAGGTGTTATCAATCACGTTCCATACTTTGGAAATTTCTTGTAAGCTTTAGATGACAGGCAGCTAAAGCATCCATGCTGTCTTCTCTGACTGCTAGAGTTTTCAGTGTGCTTTTCAAATCTCTTTATCCTGATTCTTCAGCTCCTGAAGTTGTGGAGCAGCCAACCTTTTCTCACCTGCCCCTTCCCAGTCCTCTACGCTCATCAAGCTTTAGCAGTGCCTTCCTCCACCAAGCTCCTCCTGAAGCCTCTGACAGATGAAATCTCCCTCCTAGGCTTAGTTCTGCTTGAGGACTTTCTCTACAGTAGCAAGAGAGAAACAGCATGGCTGATGGTAAAAATGTTGGTTGTGTTTCTGGGTTCTTACATACACACAACCCAACAAAACAACCCTCCTTTTATCCACTATACTTCATTAACAAATGCCCAGTCTTCAATATATTTTGATGTTCAGCCTAATGTGTGAATTCATAGAATCATAGAATTATTTAGGTTGGGAAAGACCTTCAAGGTCAAGTCCAACCTTTAACCCAGCAATGCCAGGTCCACCGATAAACCATGTCCCTAAGCGCCACATCTACATATCTTTTAAAAATTTCCAAGGGAGACGAGTCCACCACTTCTCTGGGCAGTCTGTTTCAATGCTTGACAACCCTTTCAGAAAGGGAATTTTTCAGAATACCCAATCTAATCCTCCCCTGGTACAACTTGAAGCCATTTCCTCTTGTCCTGTCACTTGTTACTTGGGAGAAGAGACTGACCCCCACCTCATTACAACCTCCTTTCAGGTAGTTGTAGAGAGATATAAGTTCTCTCCTTAGCCTCCTTTTCTCCAGGCTAAACAACCCCAGTTCCCTCTGCCGCTCCTCGTAAGACTTGTTCTTAAGACCTTTCACCAGATTCGTTGTCCTTACTTGGACTCACTCCAGCACCTCAATGTCCTTCTTGTAGTGAGGGGCCCAAAACTGCACACAGTACTCAGGGTCTGGCCTCACCAGTGCCAAGTATGGGGGTAAAATCACTTCCCTGGTTCTGCTGGCCGCACTATTCTGGACACAGCCCAGGATGCCATTGGCCTTCTCGGCCACCTGGACACACTGCTGTCTCGTGTTCAGCTGACTGTTGACCAATTTGGGTTGGTAGCAAAAGGCATCTGGGGACTGTGCGGGAAGCTATCAGCTACTTTAAATAGCTTAGGCTGTTATTTTGCTCCTTGTTTTGAGCCAGAAGGAAAGCTTGCAGCTAAATGGAAAAGACACAAAGGAGAGTATTCATCAAAGATAACCTTTGGGTTATCGTACCTGCGAGGGGTTGGGGCCGCTCAGGTTAGATGCTCTGCATCTCAGCAATTACTTCTGAAGTCAGGTTCCGGCACTGAGCCCTTTCCCTGGAGAATCCTTTCCTTTCACAGGCTTTGCAGGCAGGCAAGCGCCTCTGTACTGAGTTTAACTTTCATGAACATTTGTGTCCTTGCCCCAACAGGAACTGTAGAAGTGCCCTGTCACGTAAAAGTTTGGAGGGCTGCACGCAGTAGGTATGGAGAGAGCAGAGCAGGCAACAAGGCAGAGCTTCAGTTGAGGGGAAGTTTTATTTTTCGTTTCCCTCATGAATAATCAGATTTATTTGTTGACATAAATATGAATGAGCAGGCACATCTGAAATGTATTGGCTTATATTATGTGTTCTATATGCCAAACTAGATGATATAATGTAATTTTGCAACCGATTGTAGGAAAGCATATGAAAAAGGCCTTTAAAAAGGAATGTGTAGTCATATAGATGGAATGAAATTTGCTGGTACAAACTCTACTAAATAATGTCAACCTATTTGTTTTATCAAAAAAGCTTTATTTCTATAACACTTTATATATGGTGTACTACTAAGTAACGATAATTAAAAAAAAAAAAGTCATGTTTTTTTCTTCGAAGTCTGGCAGTTCCTTTATTCTTGCTGTTTTACATGGCTAGAAGGAAAGCAGGGTTATCCTCACTGAGGGAAGGACTCAGCCTTGCCTGATGCAGCCCTATAGGCACTAGCTAGAGTAGGATAAATGGCATTAGTAATCGTCATAGTTGACACCTGCTCCGTGCCTGAAGGTGTGTGGATTCCGTGGGCCAATTGGTGAATCTTCATCGTAGTGGTGTTGGTAGTATCCACCATAGTATTCATTTCGAGCACGCCCTAAGTTTGTCCAGTAGGAGATGTCATCTTCAAATTTCTGCCAAAAAAAAATAAATAAAAGAAGAAAATACTTGCTTTCCAAGCTTGAAACTTTACAATGAAGAGAGTGAAACAGAAGTGATACAAGAGGCTCCTTTTGTCTCTTTTCAGAAAGTCAGATCATTTGTGTATTTGTCAAAATGAAATCTTCAGATGCAAAGGGTTTTGTGTCCTGTACCTACCTTCTCTATAGGATTACCAGAGTCTTGACTGCAGGAATTGTCCTGCTCAGCCTCACTTGGGACCCAGCCTCACACTTTGTGCCCACTGTAAAGTGCTTGAACTGGGAATGCCTGCAACTGAGAGGTGCACTGCCCACCTTTAGTACTTCTATTACCTTTTTAGTGTTGGACTAGAAAACCATTTCAATGTTATGTACTTAAAAATCTAGAGGTTTGGGTCCCTGCTGTGCCTGAATCAAAGTGGGTGCAACAAGGTTTTGCTTTATGCCTGTGATCTCTCATTTCCATTTTGCAGGGGTAAAAATGAATGTACAGCACAGCCTTCTAGCTATGGAAGTGAAGTGAGCTGTTCAATTCTGCACACAACAGCAGAGGAAAAACAGTGTGCAAGGATATCAAATACTGGCCAAGTCAAAGCTTTTCCATCTGAATGACTCTTTGGAAATATTCTTGGCTGAGATTTGAGAAAAAAAAAGTTTTGCAAAATACACAATGGGTAAGAACGGCCCAAGTCTTTTGCTGGGACAAACAGTTATTTCATTGTTAAAACTGTGTCTTAATACCCAAGAAAATGTCCTAAGTGGATCCACTGTATCCCACAACAGGCTTAATTTCAGTTTTCGATATGCACACAGGAACTCTGAAGGGAATTCATTTTATCTGCACACAGTGCAGTAGTATTTACCCCCAGTCTTCAGTTTCTGATGCATTAAAACAGATTTTTCCTATTTTTTCTATTGCTACTGGAGGGGGGGAGGGAGTGGAATATAGCCATGCTGTTAAAAACTCGTTTTTATCTGTATAATGTCCAGGAGCAACAAAAAGATATATCTTTCATTCTTTCAGTCCAAGCAAAGGATTTTTTTTTTAATTGGTCCAGCTTTGGAAATGAGTGCATTCATCTTCTAAGCAATCCATATAGCATGAAGGTCTAAACTGTACTCCAGCTCGCCTGTGCCAGTGCAATCTCATTAAACATATTCATGCAGCTGACACAAGCCAAGAATTCAACATCTACAACTATTTTTACCTCTTATTAACACAGAAATTATTCCCCATGTAGGACTGCAACTAAATGCACATTTTTCACCCTATTCCAGCATCTATTTAGTAGTGCTTTGTACAAAGCTGGGAACTCTTGATTCCACTGCAGCGTTTTTACAAATTAACTGTTTGTTGGGTTTTTTTTAAAAAAAAAAAGACGTATCCTTCTCATTTGAAGGGAGGCTGGCTGCACACTGCCAAATGGTTTTCCTTTCCCATTTGGAGTCGAGGCACAGCTTCCAGTGCCCACACCATGGAGGCACACGCGTGCATTATGTACACAATGTTAGTGCAATTTCACTGAGGAATGCCAATCACGACCAGCTTGGTGTGGATTTCTCGGCATGTTTAAAAGGAAATTGATAAGGTTTGAGGCCACCAAATTAATTTCCTGAAGTACAATTGATTGCTTTGGGTCTGGCCACCTATTTCTCAAAGCGAACTTTGTTTATGCATCCATTTGCAATTTATTAAGCTTAAGTTCGGTAGCGGGCAAGAGCTCCCTGCCAAGATTTTAATGTCGTTTTTCTTCGTTAACAAAAAAACACTGAAATCCCTGACAAACAAAAACAAAATTGCAGTGTCTGTGAACAGAACTTCTCCCTGCCAACCCTTTGAGAGCCTCACACTCACCGCCTCATCGAACCCCAGGTAGAGGAACTGCTGGTACCACTGCTGGACGTCGGGCTGGCTCCTGTCCCACAGCTGCCGCCTCTGGCGTCTCAGGCTGCTGAGGAACTCCTTGGCTGCCGGTTCTTTTTCAGGCTTCGTGGCAACATGGGCTGAAATTAATTCCCCCCCCGCCCCACAAAAAAAAGCACGCCAGGAAATTTTTAGACAGCCTGAAGTGTACTGCTCGCAGCAAGTAAGAAATGCGTGTGGCAGTAGTAACTAATAAACCCAGGAACTGTTGATGTACTAAAATTTTTCAGCTACCCTCATTCTCCTGGATTTTTGACAAGCTGTTCTGAGCTCAAAGACAGAAGCTAAGTGAGGAATTTAAATAAACAAACCCAAACTCATAGAGCGTATAGACTACGTGTTTGTGCTTTGAGGAGAGAACAAGAGACTGGCCTCTGTGCACTGCTCTTGCAGAAATCGTAGAATCATAGAATTGTCAGGGCTGGAAGGGACCTTAAAGATCAACTACTTCCAACCCCCACTGCCATGGGCAGGGACATCCCCAACTAGACCATGTTGCCCAGAGCCCCATCCAGCCTGGCCTTGAACACTTCCAGGGATGGGGCTTCCACCACCTCTCTGGGCAACCTGTGCCAGTGTCTCACCACCCTCATGGGGAAGAACTTCTTCCTAACATCCAATCTGAACTGATCCATCTCTAGCTTCAGTCCATTCTCTCTAGTCCTATCACTACCCAACATCCTAAAAAGCCCCTCACCAGCTTTCTTGTAGCCCCCCTAAGATACTGGAAGGCCACAATAAGGTCTCCTTGGAGCCTTCTTTTCTCCAGACTGAATAACTCCAACTCTCTCAGTCTGCCTTCATAGGAGAGGTGCTCCAGCCCACTAATGGGTGTGAAGATGTGAGGTGAAGTTAAAAAGCCAGAAGAAGCAGAGAAACACTGCTAACACATTAGGGTGAAGGGAGATGCACATAAAAAAAGATACATTTTTGAAACTGTTGCATAAAAATGTAGATTCTAAATATTGAGTGCTACTAAATGGCCTGTGTACCTGAAAATAAAAGTCCATCAGGCTTTTGTAGTTCACAGCTTGATGGATGCATGGGAATGCCCTCAACCTGTCAGACCGGGATGTGCCACCTGGCTTGTCCCATGTGTAAGATCCAAGCATTTTCTGTGTCTGGAGGAATTTACATACCTCCGAAAGGTATGGATGTGAGGACTGGCCAGTGCCCTGCCACGCATGAAAATGATAAAACATGACATGATGTTTGGCTTCCCTGTGAAACAAGAGGCACATGTAGGAGTAGGAGGAATATCATGGCTTCAGAGTGTTCGTTGGAATGAAGGAGAAGAGATCAGGAACATGGAGGCTGATGGGGATTTTTGGAGGATGTGAGGGAAGAGGCAGGGAGAGACAGGGAAGTGAAGTGAAGATGTGAAAACCATTGAAATGGGAGCCAGGCAGACTCACAGCATGAGGCAAAGGGCTGCAGCAGGAAGGAGATTCAGGAGGTAAATTGATAGATGAGTTGTCACAAGAGGAGTGGGAAGCAGCAGGCTGCACTGCTGTGATGAGCTGGAAAGTGAACTCGCTGTGCAAGCAAGCTGAGAGTTGTTACAGGGAAGTGGGATAGCTGAGCAAAAGTCACAGAATGAGCCTCACACAAGGGACACTGCCAGCAGAAGTTCAAACCAGTGCTGTGTACTTAGCCTGCTCATGTTAGTGCACAGCTGGAAAAGGGGTTGAGGCTGGAATTTAAAGGGCTGAATATTTCCTCAATGATCAATTCAAGGCTCCACAGTTCTTCCCGGTCTAAACCCTGCTGGGGTGCCGAGCGGGGAGCTGTTCCAAATGGCCACTCCCACCTGCATGCAAGCACTGCAGAGCAGCAAGGTAGGGAACCCACGTACAAGGAAAATATCAGTGGATAGGGCAGACTTTTGAGGGCTGGCAAGAGGTGGTGGATGATGCCAGGAAAAACCCAGTGAGAAGTTAGGCAAACTTGCAGAAAGTGGGAATCCCCTCTGTGAGGTGGGAGATATAAATTCTTTACTTCAGCCACAGAGCAGTCTGAGGCAACCAGAACTTCTGAGGTGTTTCAGCACATCCCCCGTCTGCTGCAGTGCTGCTTGTCCCCTGGCCAGCTCTGTTTTCATCCCCTTCCCTCAACCAGTAATCCATGCCGAGCATCTGCCCACTGGGCCCTCAGCCATCATCTTTCACTTAGAGAGAGCAGTCTTCCAAGAAGGAAGCACACATGGGGCCAAGAGGACCAAGGGAACAAGTCAAGGCATGGCAAGCAAGCCCAGTTTGCACATTTTCTTCTCTTCACCTGAGCCAACAGTAGTATTTCCATGCATTGTTATTCCTTGGAAAAGCTGGTGGCTTCTTAGAATAAATCAGATAAACGCCACGTCTGCCATGCATACAAATGACAAAGGTAGGTGCCATATGCTGAGCAGAGCAAAACGCAGAGTTCCAGAGGCTGAAAACCGGGGTTGTCAAAGCGGGCTGTGAGAAGCAGAGGCTCCAACCTGGCTAGTACTAACTCCCAAACGGACATGCAGGCAGGGGAGGTTTTTGGCATGGAACTATTTGAACCAGGTACTCATACGTGGCTCCTCTGCCTGCCCTCTTTGAGTTGGAGACAGAGTGACGACATCTTGGCAGCTTCAGCTGGTAACAACTGACTCAAAGCAAAAAGCTGTCTCTTCACTTACCTTCGCGTTTCTGAAGCATCAGCTTAAGCTTATTTCCCCTTGAAACATCTGGACAAGTAAAAATAAAACACGTACATTTACTAAGAAGGAAATGACACCACCACCACCAGAGATCAAGTCTTGAAAAATACCGAAAGTATTTTTGTCATAGCTCCAGACCACCAGGCAAAACTCTGCAGCAAGTTTCTCCCAATGCCTCCCTTTGCTCCTGTTTCCAAGCCTGAGCACAACACACGCTGCAGGGAAGCTTCTGCCGTTCCCGCATCCTCTCTCCAGCTCTTGGCAAGGGAAACCCTGATATCGGCTTTCTTTGCCAATTAAATTACAATATTTTTCAGCAGAAGAGCGCAGCCGGTGCCAGTACTGTGACAGAGCATCCAGGGTGACACAGTAACCCTGGAAAACTCTGGTCACTGAGCAAGGGGGATGCTAAAAACCAGACTGTTTCAAAATTATGCAAACAACAGGACTGCTTCAAAATTTTGCCTTGCCGTCTGTCCCGCAGCACATCCAAGCTGCTGAAGCCCTTTCCCAGAAGGGAACCGAAGTTTTAGGCGAGCAACAGGAGACCTGCAAGTGCTCGGCTGCCCCGAAATGCGTTATTCGCTCGAAAACAAGCTCCTTGGAAAAGATGCTCAATTTGCACAAGTATTGGAACGACGAAAAAACGTTCAACCCACGCGTGATGCCGAAGTCCGGATTTTGCCCGCTCCCCGGGACGTCCCGGGTTAGATTTTCCCCTCCCCGTACCCCGCACCCGTTCACTCACCGGGGGCCGCGCAGAGCAGCGGGAGGAGGAGGAAGAGGAGGAGGAAGGCGGCCCCGGGCAGGGCCCGGCGGGGGCACGGCGGTGGCGGCGACATGGCGACAGGG
>NW_009696541.1:0-8737 GCF_000703405.1 Apaloderma vittatum
TGCCACGGGCAGGGACACCTCCCGCCAGACCGGGCTGCTCAAAGCCTGGTCCAGCCTGGCCTTGAGCACTTGCAGGGATGAGGCATAGTCACGGAGTCATTAAGGTTGGAAAAGATCATCAAGCCCAATTGTCAGCCCAGCACCACCATGGCCACTAAACCCTGTCCTCAAGTGCCACACCTGCACGTTTTTTGAACACCTCCAGAGACAGTGACTCCACCACTGCCCAGGCAGCCTGTTCCAATGCCTCACCACTCTTCTAGTAAGGAAGTTTTTCCTAATATCCAATCTATACCTCTGCTGGCGCAACTTGAGCCCATTTCCATTTCATTTTTGAGCTCCACAACTTCCCTGGGCAACCTGTTCCAGCGTGTCACCACTGTCACACTGAAGAGCTTCTTCCTAAAGCCTCATCTAAACCTACCCTGCTCTAAAACCATTGCCCCTCGTCCTGTCGCTGCACACCCTTGCGAACAGCTCCTCCCCAGCTTCCCTGTAGCCCTGTCAGGCAGCAGAAGGCCACTCTGAGGTCTCCCCAGAGCCTTCTCCAGGCTGAAGAACCCCAAGATGAGCAGGTTTGGCACAGGGCTGGGGGCTTATAGCAGTAGGTGGCTGCACTTGCTTTCCTCAGCGACTCCATGTCTTGCACACAAGCCTGAGAACACAACGTTCCTGGGCATACAGCAGCCTGCACCAAGGGACAGATGGAGAAATGCCCATCAGAGTGACACCTGAGCACCACGGCGGGGACTTGTGCAGGGGGGGCCATGCTGGGACACAGCTGAGCTAAGCCTGTTAGCAGTGGCTTCACCTGTACCGAGATTAGCATTCGTTCTACAGCAGTCTGCAGCACCAAAAATAAATAAAATTTAAAAAAAAAAGAAAATGCCAGTTCACACTGTGCTTCTATTCTGCAGTTACTAGGTCAGTGGAACGCCAGGAAAGCCAGAATAACAGTGTTCTTCAGCCACAGAACCACGCGGTACTGTGTCCTTTGGTTAGTACTGCACTGGGTGGTGGGGAAAATATATGCACCACGGTATACAGTCTTGTCATATCACAAGTCTGTGCAACTCATTTGTTTCATGCCTGTGAAAATAACAGCTGGAATTGGTTCTTTCTGTGGGTCAGAGCGGAATTAGAGTTGTGGGATTAGTTATAAAGCCTGGTTACATGTCTCAGCTGGTGTTCTGAATGGATTTAAGCCCTTAAAAACTGGGAGAGGAAGGGGAGAATGTATAAAGCGTAGCTTTACATACCCTTTCCCTGGTGATAAATTAATTGCTGAAGGACCTGTATCATTGTGCACGTTCATACAAACAGTATGGAATTCCAACACAAGCTACATGAGCCCTCTCTTTAGGGGTTTGAAGGAAGCTTTTCCTCACAGCACAGAGCTACCAAGTTCAGTGCTGTGTTTGTTGGTTTGTTTTTCTTAAAGGTAAAAAACCCCTCACCTGTAAGCAATGAGCTAACAGAACAAAGTTTGCATTTTATTTACCAGAAGCTTTAAAGCATTGGTTAGTACACTGAAATAAGAGCTGCGGTCAGGAAAGCTGTATTGGTTTTGTCACTGTAAGTAAGCGTCAGCAATCACTAAGTTGGCCTCACTTAAATTTTGCTGGAGAAAGCTGCCCATTTTTCTCTTACAGATTACAAAGAAATTCCAGTTTATTTGAGCACTATGGAAGAGATGAGAATACTGTTAGGAAGGCAAAGCTCTAAATACTACCTGGTTGTTTTACACTTGCCCATGCTGCATTTCTTGATTCCACTTGTTCGTAAGGCAGCAGAGCAGAGGGCCACTGCATTTAGCTGCCGTGCCATTATCTAACATTGCCAGGTTTTTATTTACTGTTGGGACTTTAGTTTTAACCCACTGATAGGTGATAAATACTTCCTGCCTTGCACGCAGCGTGGCCTGTCTCAGTAGTATTGTTGTTTTCTCAGTGTCAGAAATGTCTGTATGCCAGCATGTCCCCCATGCTAAAAGGGGAAACATGCCAAGTCTTCTGCAAGAGGCAAGCAGAATTAAATTAATCCACACACTAGGCCAGGAGATCTGGACCCCCCGACTGCTCCGTGCTTCTGTTTGGAAAGCACAGGTGCAAAGTTAGAACTGACTTTTGTGCAGATAATGGTTTGCAGCCTGGGGTGCTTTTTACGCAGTTAAAATTAAGGGTTTTTCCTCCCACAGCTAAAGCAGCTTAGCAATTTATGAAGCAAACCAATACTTTAATCAGATCCTGATACTCAGGAGTGGCTGAAGAGGCATTTCTCTTTCTGAAGGGAAAGAAGTTAAAAGCTCGTTTAAGCAAAAATAAGCAGGCTTTGACAGCTTCCTGCTTTCAGGCTCAAATATCTACTTAAGATACCAGAGGTATCAGAAGCACCAGCAGGTAATGTTTTGTCCTACAGAAAGTCAAGAACAATCTTGCAAAACAATTACTCAGTACATAATCATCTTCTAACCAGCTCCATATCTGTAGCCTGTCCTTGGAAGCAGGTTAAGAATCTTTACTCAAGTGTTGCTGATCAAACACTTCTTGATTGTGCCCGTGCCACACATTGCTCAGTTGTGGCAAACTTGCTCATAAAATCCTCTGACAAGCAATTCTGTAAAGAGTTTTCAAACGAGACAGCGATACGTGTGCTAGCCTAGCCAAGAACCTCCACTTATTTCTGCTCATCTTCAGGCATCCCCACATCAGCTGGGCATAAGCTCAACTTGTGGAGCTTTCCCGCCCAGGTTGTGCGTTTGGGGTTAGGCATGCACCTGTGTTTCTAGACAAGGGTTCTTGGGCTCACTGCATTACACATTTAGCTTAATTGTATCTGGCTTTGGCTGAGCAAATCTTAAAACCCAAGAACTCCTGGGTAAAGCATACATAAACATACATTATATTGTTTGCTCTGAGGAGAGGCATTAATCTTGTCATTTTTTTATTAATAGGTGGTTCATTAACCAAGTTGGCTTATTATTCAACTGTGCAGCACAAAGTGGCAAGAGTGAGATCTTTTGATCATTCTGGGAAGGTGAGAATTGTCTCATCGCTTGCGATTGACTCACAACGGCAAAGTACAGGACTGGCTTCTTATAGGAGAACAGAAATTTCATCTTAAACCCATCCATAATTTGTTCTGTGTAAAACTTCATCTAGAACTTCCTTATAGTTTATGTATGACCTTCTCTAATACCTGGTGCTCTGAAGTAAGTTGTCACAGCTGAAATCTGTGTTTTAAGCACACATTCTAGCATGTACTGACACTTGGAGCCATCTCTCAGCGTTTGTACTGCAGCTCAGGTGAATGTATGGCTCCTGTTAATAACCCTTTGCTACATTCCAGGGGAAATGAGCTGTTAGCATGGGTTTGGCAATTATTTTTGTTTCGCAGCCTCAATATTGCTCTAGATCTGAAGTTACGGTACAATACATTGTATGTTTTCTCCTTAGCAAAAGACTGATTGCACAGCTTCAGAGTTGTGCAGCCCATGCACAGGGAAACTCAGTTATGTTCACTACCTGTTTGGAAGTGCTTGTGTTGCCAGTTAGTGTTTGAAATAGTTACTTTCTAGACAGGGAAGTATGGTACTGCTGTAAAAAAAATCCATACTCCCATGTAAACGTAAAACTTTTCTCATACAGAGGTGTTTCATGCATATCTGCTCCATGGGTGAATTAATTATATCCTCACTTTGAGGAGGATTAAAATCTATTGAAACTGCATTCTCTTTCAAAAGTAGCTTGGGATATTATGTTTTTAATAGCATTAACACAGTGTCAGGGCAAAAGAACCAGAGTTATTGATGTTCAGTATTTTAGCATGTAGCCTCATTTCTCACAAGGAAGGATTTTGAATGACCTATAAGAAATTCTTTTCTCTTTTAAAGGACATAGAAAATGAACCTTTGTATGAAATATCAGTTCAAGAGGAGATTACAGCTCGACTTCACTTCATTAAGTTTGAAAACACTTACATTGAAACCTGCCTAGACTTCATCAAAGACCATCTTGTCAATACAGAGACAAAAGTCATCAAAGCTACAGGTGGTGGTGCCTATAAATTCAAAGACCTAATTGAGAAGAAATTGGGGTTGAAGTAAGTGGAACTGTTTGAACTCAGTTACAGGAGTGTATTTCTTCTTTGATGAGTCTTTAACAGGCTAACTTCCCACTTTGCCCAGCTGCCTACAATGCCTACAATGGTATATAAAATAAAGTAATGTTTGAAATACAGTAGTAAATTCAATACTAACCAGAATTTTACTTGAGAATCTTTGATCACTTGCTGTGATGAGGTGTGTTTAAGTCTTTCTACTTAAAGTTTAAGGATGAAATCCACAAGATGACTGTATTATTACAAGCCAAAATACTGCTAACAAATACTTTTTTCCCCCTGAGTGTACCTAATCTCTGCAATTGCCTGTGTTCTCCAGTTAATGTGGTTCTGGGTTTGCTCAGAAATAATTAATATGTAATTTACTGCTTAGCTCCCACCTAAACTTCACACAGAAGCCCAAGCTTGGGGGAGACTAAACTTGCAGCCCCATAAATTTAGCATTCAAACACCTTTATCAAACACCACATCCTAAAAAGCTGCTGTAGGTAGAGATAAAAATATCACTAATTTACACAAATATAAAACATTACCTGATGTTTCTGGGGAAGAACTTGAGGCCACCTCTCCTGCTTTAGTCCCACATAGCACACTCCTCAGGTCCCAAGGAGCTCCATTCATCTTCTTTTATGCTGATTTTTCAAATTACTTCCTTCTTCTGATAGGTGGGAGACTGTTAGCCTGTTTTCAGACCAGCCTACATCCCTGCCTTATTGGCTGTTATTAAGTATCTGTTAATCAAGACAAGGAGGCAATTCCCCTCTTCTCTCATGTGATGCACCTGGTTTTTATTTGGCTGTGACACACTTGATTGCCCAGAAAGCAACACCCTCTCTGTCCTGACAAACAGAAAGCGTTCTGTATTAAGTGAGATGTACATTTGCCCTTGGTTTATGTGTTTTCAACAGGGCTCACCATATTTTGTGTAAGAAATGTAGCGTATTTCATGTGAGAAATTTACCACAAACGAGTAACAATATATGAGATACAGAAGGTTAGAGAAGTCAGGGTTGGCTGACTTAAGCACATCATCCATCTTCCCTAAATTATACATCTTGTTCCCAGTCCCCACGCTCGGGATACGTGCTGTTACAAGTCCCGTTATTCTCGTGAGAAGGCTGTTTGCCTTGTGCTTCGTGATCCCAGGAGCAGGCTCCTCGCAGTCCCTTTCACCTGTCATAAACGAGTGCTGAAATGTAGAGGGGGACCTTTTTGGTTTGTTTTGCTTTAGTAAGAAGGAAGGGGAAGAGCTATAGAAAATTATTCCTTGTTAGGAAATTATTCGATTAATTTCCAGCTGAGTTTCCTGACTTGTGCTAGCACCAGGGCACTAAAGAGGCAGCGTAAACAAGAAATCAGGGGGGCAGGATTATTCTTAATGACAGAGCGATTAATGTAAAACTAAAGTTACTGCGTAACTGCAGTCTCAACTTCAGACTGTGTGTTCTGGCACGGAGGGTGAATGTCAGAGCACGTGCAGATGGAGGGTTTCATGTTTTAAGAGATCTGGGCTTTTGCCATGAGGCGTGGGTTACTATCTCCTGTTCGTAAAATCTTCAAAAAACTCCTGATCTAAAAGCATACTTGCTTATCAGCAGGACTGTGGAATTTACGTAAAGGGTTTTTCTTCTCCCCCTTCCCCTCAGAGTAGATAAAGAAGATGTAATGACCTGCCTAATTAAAGGATGCAACTTCGTGCTGAGGAACATACCCCATGAAGTGTTTGCATACCAGAAAGATTCAGATACAGAATTCCGATTTCAGACGAACCACCCAAATATTTTCCCTTATTTACTGGTGAATATCGGCTCTGGGGTTTCTATAGTGAAGGTGAGTCGTTGCTAAAATGTTATATTGTAGAATTCAGTACTGTTTTAAATTTGTCGTCGTTTCTTCTTGAGAAAGTTTAGGAAAAAATAATGATTTTTTTTACAGGTAGAAACAGAAGACAAGTTTGAATGGATTGGAGGGAGCTCAATCGGAGGTGGAACTTTCTGGGGTCTTGGAGCGCTGCTCACAAAAACAAAGGTATCAAAGTGTCAGTTTTTGGGATGTGGGATTCAATGAGATGCTGAGAGGAAGTTTGAAATGTTGAAATGCTGAACTCTTTGGGTAGGGAGAAGTAATTATTTTAAGTAATGTTTGTATGGGAAGCCAGAGATCTGATGTTAGTGTACTAGAAGATGAAAAAAATTATGTCTGTCTCTTTGGAGGTTTTTATCTTTTATTCAAAGAATTGCTGCCCTTGTGCAGAAACAGAACAGGCAGTTCTGCAGTGCTCAGGACAATTCTTGTACTCCCCATTAGGTGCTTGTGGCCCTAGACTGTTAGATAACAAGACTGAGTCCCTGACCTGTGTTCACATTTTCTATATTTCTGATACATAAAAGGAAGCTCTAAATGCAGAAAGATACCGGTAGAATATAGGGACAAAAATGATGGCTCAATAGTAATCCTGCTTGGGGCTCAAGGAGTTTGTCAGCAAGGACAAATAAGGTCTGTCGTGCAGAGAGCAGCCTCCTCAAAGTGGCCTGTTAATTTTCTGGACGCTTTTTCAACGTGAAATGCCTGCCTAGTTCCTGCCGAGGCAGAGCAGGCGGCGCCCAATTACTGCAAAATGGCTGGGAGTAGAGGAGGAATTCTAAGTCTCCTTGTTACACGTTAGAGTTTCGGGGGTTTGTTGCTTATATCCCAGCTCGGTGATCTGCTGGCATTAGCCCTGCCTAACTCAGCTCTAAAATCACGCTGCTTTTTTCCTGTCTGAAAGATCCACGTGTCTTACAAAGGTGTCCCTAAATGTCAGCAGTGGAGAAGGAGCTAGGGTTACGCAGGCACCAAGTACAAAAATGTCAAAGGGAAGACCTATACTTGCAGTAATTTGTCTGATGCTTTATAAAAAGAAATCTTAGAACATGACACTGTCTGCTCTTAATTCTCCGTGATTTTGTAGAGGAAGAAATTAGGGTTAACAGACTTGTGAATTAAGTGTTGGGATAATGCAGATGGCTCACAAGGTCAATTGCAGGGACATGAATGCTTCTCTGCAAGAGTAAAGGCAGACGTAGTCTTTTGGGCTTTAAACATTTTTTTTTTTTACACTTCAAGATTTAATTCTGTTTGCTGTTAGTTTCTGACTTCCTTCCAAGGTAAGAGATGCATGAGGCTTCTGACTGGTTTAGGCTGATGCATCTCTGATTTTCAGGGGAAATTCAACATGTTATTTGCAGATAAGAGGATGATTGTGCTTTTCGTCATTAAAGCTCACTTCATATCGGTCTATGTGACAAGATACGGACTCTCAATGAGTCCTTGTAATTAGTAATAATGTGTCTTCTGCTGGCAAGGTTGATTCTAAAACAAGCCAAGACCCCTGGTTTTGGTCAGGAAAGACACAGCAGAGCTCTGAGGCTTTGGGCAAGGTTCCCTGGCTGGCCAGGAAAGGGAAGGTAACTCTGCTTCTCGTCCTCAGAAATTTGACGAATTGCTGCAACTGGCTTCCAAGGGCCAGCACACGAACGTGGACATGCTTGTGAAAGACGTGTATGGGGGCGCCTGCCAGACCCTGGGGCTCAGTGGGAATCTGATCGCCAGCAGCTTCGGGAAGTCTACTACAGCAGACAAAGGTACTAATGTATAAAAAAAGAACTAGCCAAGATTTGCTCTGCACTTCCTACTTTCTGTTGCCTGTCAGCACAGATTTGCTGCCTGTGCTCGCTTCCTGCGAACGCTTAAACTGGTGGAAAAATAGTCGCCAGCTTCATCAGAATAAACGTGTCTTGCCTGAGACGTTTCCCTCTGATACGCTGGGCCGAAAGGGGACTTGGAGCACAGCTTGAGTTGCTCCAGTTATTTGGAGTGTTTGTTTGGAACTAAGGAGCAGAAGACATGCTACCATCTCTTCTGGCCCTTGGGAGTCTGATGTTTATAATCATCTAGCAGTCTGGTGAAATTCAGTATTTTTTTCCTGCAGTCGTAGGCAGCTGTGTTTAATTCACTTTCCTATTTCTTTTCTTTAAGAATTTTCCAAAGAAGATATGGCAAAAAGTTTACTACATATGATCAGCAATGACATTGGTCAGCTCGCCTGCCTCTATGCTAAACTCCATAACTTAGATAAAATATATTTTGGAGGATTCTTTATTCGGGGTCACCCTGTTACTATGCGCACAATAACCTACAGTATCAACTTCTTCTCCAAGGTAATGGAAACAGAGATCTTCCTAATAGCAAAATCACGTGTTTAGTTATCTTTCTAGGTGTTGGGAGACTTGAATAGATAAATTTGTGTGTGAGGTAGGCTTAGAGGGCTGCTGTTTGGGTAGGTAAGGCAGAGCTACAGAGATCTGCTGTGGGAGGGGTAAAATCAATGTGAAATGCCTGGAAGTTCTGTCTGGCCTCTCTTTCTCTCTCCCTCCCTCTTTTATTATTTTTTGACTGACAATCTGCCTTGTAGCTGCCAAGTAATGAGTTTTCACTATTTTCTTAGGTAACTACCATTGTTATTCAATTCCTCTTGCTGACTTGGGTCTGTTCCTTTTCACACCCTGGGCCATGCAGTGTGGGATTGTTCTGCTGGAATAGTTAGCAGTTAGTATCAGTGGGGGGGGGGGGGGAGTGT
>NW_009696541.1:8768-35670 GCF_000703405.1 Apaloderma vittatum
GTTCCTTGTTCAAAAAAAAACCTCCAAAACCAACCAAGCTGTAGTTCTTTGCAGGTTTTGAAGCTGTGGAAAACAATAAAGAATTTTCACAAGAAAGAAATGAAATCCGAAAACTCACTTACTGGTTTTTACAAGCTGATCAGTTCCTGCGCTTTTGCAAATTTACAGAGTAGATTTTTTTTCCCTCATCTCAGTGCTTCGGGCAAGGGACTCCCATAGGCTGCCTTTTTTTCACCATTGTGGTCCCTTTCCCCACAGTTTTATTGAGGTTTCAAGAGAACTATTGCAAACCTGCAGCTCTAGGTTCTTGTAAGAGCAGCTTTGTCAGGGATTCACATCCACACCTCACCAAGGGCTGCAGCTGATCTTTTACTCCAGCCTCCTGCCGGGGCTGCTGCCGACAGAGCTGCTTTTCCTTCAAAGGAGGCAGCGCCTCACCCAGCCCTGCCCCGGGAAGCCGAGGGACCCTGCTGCTGGGGTGGACGGTGGTGTTCACCCTAGCACCCTGTACGACATTGACAGCTAAATGTAACTAATTTGAATGGGGACATGCTTGCCTAGAGATACGATCCAGAGCGCTGTGGAATAGCAGTGTAACGAAAGAAAGATAACGAGTGTTGGATGCGCAGCCGTTGATGACCCAGAAATCAGACAACCTTATATTTCCAGCCTGTTCAAGCAAGAGGAGTTGAATATTCATGGAATGATGCAGTAGCTTTTTCTAAGTGACAGCACTGGCTTCCCTCTGTTTCTGTGGTTGTGCAGGCTTAAAATACACACCACTTCTGCATGTATATTGGGTTTTTTCCCCCCCAGCTGTGTAATAATTGTGGAATGATGTGTGTAAGCAGTTCCTCCTGAAGCTGTGATTCAGAAGCATCGTTAAAGTTGCTGAATGTGTTAGAATGTAGCACGAATGACTATTACCATCTTCTAGTTGTTTCTCTTGAATTTAAGTGTAAAACTAGTGACAAAGAAGTACCTGTTAGCCCTCAGGGACCATCCAATTGCAATGTTTCATATTGTGGCAGGGAGAGGTTCAGGCATTGTTCCTGAGACATGAAGGCTACCTGGGAGCCATTGGGGCATTTTTAAAAGGAGCTGAACAAGACAGTAAGTACAGCGCTGCTATGTTCTGTATATGCTGTGTTCTGAAATGTCAGTGTAATGTCCAAGTTTCTCTTTAAGAGGCTGCATGTAAGTCGTTGCCTAAATAAATACATTTGGCACTAACAAGCACAGATGCTGGGCTTTGGGTTTACGTGTTCTGGCAGGGACGTCGTAATTTCTCACTTTTCCTCCTGCTCGCATTTGAAAAGCCGGCAGGATTTGGCTCTCCTCTTCTCTGCATTTCTGCAAAGAGCAGTCATAGCTCTAAACCAAATTGGGGAAATGCAGTTTCCGAGAACTTTCCCCCAGCTTCTGAATTCAGTTCACGTGCTGAAGACAATCAGCATCTCAAAACTGTGTTCGTTTCAGAGCGAAAAGCCTCACAGACATTTCTGAAAGATGAGACACTTCTGTCCCGCATTCTTTGGGTATAGAGTACTTTGGTTGAATTCTGCCATTTTTATTTTCTTCTGTTCTTGTTGACGTGCTAGCAAGCCAGTCAGTATAGTAGTTATAGTGGAACAGACAGTAAGGTCGTTAATGGTACTTACTTTCAGTAACAATCAAATAAATCTCAGGATAATGAATGTGGAATTCTTTTCATGCCCATTTTATTGATACGGGCAAGGAACCAGCTACTGAAGAATTAAGATATTGCTTCTGCAGCATGTACTATACATCTGAACTTGATCAAACTTTTTCTCAAATTAAAAAAAAAATAATCTAGAAGCAACTTCAGTGTTTATCTGCTTTGATAGTTTTGTAATTGCATTTTGATAATAATAGGTCTGGATTTAGAAATGAGAGATTATCTCTGTGATCAGTGATAGTGCTTCGAAGGCATGCTGGTTATAACCCTTCATGACAAGGAAAGGGGGGTAAGAAAAAAGTACTTTAGAATTTTAATTGTCTTTTGTCTCGTTCAGGTTGAAACTCCTTAGAGTCAGGTAATTCACTGAGTGGTTGCAATATTTCTTTCAGGGGCTAGAAGGAAAATTATGTGTGCTTAAAAGGCAAGGGAAGGTGGCTTTTGTAGTGAAGCAGCTTCTCTGAAGGGATGCTAACTCTAGAATCACTCCTGGGAGTATTTTCAGTTTTATTTTCAGATGATGTGTCTCTCTGTCTTTCTCTTTTTTAGATCCAAACCAGTATAGCTGGGGAGAGAATTATGCTGGGAGTTCTGGTCTTATGAGCAGCACATCACCTGACGTTTACCCTATGCAGAGATCAAGGAGTGGTACAGTATGTGCTTGTCTTTTCTCCAACTAAGTGCCTTCTCTTAGTAATGGGGATTTGAAAATACACGGTTATTCTCAAGCTAGTTGCTTCTTGCCCCTGGACTCCTGCTTACAAAAAGAAGTGACTAATACAGTGTCTTGTGTCCCGTGTGGTGTTATCTGGTGTCTTGTGTGATGGATCGATGGAGTGTCTCATAAAAATAGATTGTGGCTGCCACTTGGTCTTTTTCTCCTTCACTGAAACAGCAAGAGGGGAGAACATTCATCTCTTACCTTTTCCTGAAGTGGCTGGATTTTCCTACAGCTGAAATACTCTGCTTCAGAATTTTGAATGGAATGTTCCACTGTCTTCAAGCAGCGTTTCTTTACTTCCTGTGAAAAAAGAAATATATAATTGGCAGAAGAGCATGAGCCCAGTCACCTCTTAAATACACTGACGATTCAGTAATTCTGATGTCTTTGAACCTGATAGCCCAGCAGATTTGACCCTACTGGGGAGGAAGAGAGGAAAATTAACAAATCAGAGGGCCTGTAGTAATTTTTCAATGCAAAACTTGATAATCTTTATCTATAGGGTGGGCATGAATAAATAATCCATGCAGGGGAGTGGATTGTTTATGGTGACATAGACGCTTTTATAGTTGTCTGCAGACTTGTCAGTCTTAACTGTGGAGGGACTTCTGTAGCCCTTGTATTAGTGTAGTTTGTTATGAATCAATTTCCGAGTAAGCTGTAATAAATCTTTCTTTTTTCACCTAGTTTGACATGCTTGAAATGGATAGGTTGGAGAGACCGCTTGTTAACCTGCCGCTGCTGAAAGACCCCTCGACTTATATTCCAGACACTGTTGACCTCACAGATGATGCCATGGCCAGAAAATACTGGCTCACCTGCTTTGAGGAGGCACTGGATGGGGTAAGTGGCACGAGTCGTACGTATGAACGGTGCAAGTATTGAGCAGATAAACCTGCTGTGGACCAGCGTGTTCACCCTGCAAAATGTAGCTGCTGCAAGAGAGCTGGGAAAAACACCTTGACTTGGCCTTACTGTAGTAAAAAAACCCACAAAACCCACAAGGGATTGATGTGAGGAAAAAAGAACACAAGGGCTTGATTTCTGACTATTTCTTCTTAAGTGTGTGTGCACGTGTTTCTTATTTTTTCCAATCCTATAGTTAGAACTTGTGTTTAATTTCTGAAAGTATAGTCTTCACGGAATCACAAAGGTTGGAAAAGTCCTCTAAGATCATCAAGTCCAACTGTCAGCTCAGCACCACCATGACCACTAACCCATGTCCTGAAGTGAAAATAAACTTTAAGTCTTTGGGGAAGGAGAGAGGTATTTGAAATTATTCTTTGGTGGTTGGAGTAACGTTGGAAGGTCCTGTGTGGGAGCGACTAGACAGTACGCAGGCACTGAGCAGCAGAGCAGATGGAGGGGTTATTTTTCAGACTGAACTTCAGATCAGTTACATGGAGGGAGAATTCATTTGGTAACTTCAATCTTGCCTCATTTATCTACCAGGTGGCAAAGCGTGCTGCAGCAAGTCAGCCAGACTCTACTGACGCACTGGAGAGAGCCGAAAAGTTCCGACAGAAATACTGGAATAAGCTCCAGACGCTCAGACAGCAGCCTTTGTGAGTGTCTTTATCTTCCCTTTTTCATCACTTGCTGCTTCTGTTGAGCAGAGCTAAAAGCCAACAAAAAGCTAACGTGGTTCAGAAGCAGAGCAGACTGAAAGCTACGTAGGCTGAAGGCTGTAGCAAGTCGATGTGCCAGACATCAAGTCCTCTGCACAGAACGTTTTGATCTCGTATACTGGGCTTTAACGGAAAAATTATACCTTTGCAGAAAATATAATATTAAAAATTGCTACATGGTTAGTAAAAATGGCAGTATGTTAATTCAAGTATCTAGTTTTGCACAGAACATTTTCCCTCTCTGCGTTTAAATAAACATAGTAGATTTACTGCTTACACTGTTTAGCACATGTGGCACGTAAAGACTTTTAAGCACTTGTGTGATGTTCTGTGACTTATGGACAAAGCACAGGAGAAACTAAATTTTTCTCTTTAAAGTAGCTGATCTCTTTTTTTCCCCTCCTCCCTTTTTAAAGCGCATATGGTACCTTAACAGTTAGAAGTCTTTTGGATACAAGGGAGCACTGTTTAAACGAGTTCAATTTTCCGGATCCCTATTCCAAGGTAAGTTGTTGTTGCTTTACAGGGTGGACAAAATGTAAGTTCAAGACACTTTTTCCATATTCTGCAACTTTGACTAAGTAATGGCTTCTAGGGAAGAGATTAATGACTGGCTGCCTTGCCAGGGTTTTGACTGGGTTGTGGCTGTCACTGAGGAGAAGCGGCAGCAGGTAATGGGCTGGAAAAGCCTCTGACATGTGCATGGGAGGATCAACCTCACCAAAACTGTTGCCGGCTTCCCTTGTCTGATACTTCCAAGAAGTGAGTTGATGGTGTCAGTCCTGTTCCCGACGGGTGCGTGGTGTCTCCCAGCAGATACCGGTGTAAGTTGCTCCTTGAGTGAGGAGATGTTTCCTTCGGTTTAGCATGGAGGAGGCTGCGTGGAGAAGCCAGCACTTGTGACGATGGAGCACCTCACGGGTGGCCCGAGAACTTCACTTGGGAGGACAGGCAGTTTCTTTTGCTGAGGCTACTGCTGCAGTCTGGCAGACTGCAGGAATTTTTGTTTTGTTCTCCTCATTCTGATAATTCTTTTGATGGTGTGGAAACCATTTTCAAATTTAAAACTATCTGTAGCTATAGAAATACTTCCCAGTCAATTGTGAATTGCAGACAGTTGTAGAGGACGCTTGGCATTGTTGGCTTGCAGAGCAATTAATCTCAGCTGCTCCATGCAAGTCACCAATGCTATGAACTCACGTCTCTCTGTTCCTTTAACTACCTTCAAGTGTGGTTCCTTTGCTTTCCTCTCCCTGCCCCACCAGAGGAGATAAAGGGAAAGGAACTGGTGTTCATAAACAGATGGTCATCCTCCCCCACCTCATCATGTCCAAAAAAAAGGCCTGAAAATAAAAAAACCATCACACATTCTTGATGTGAAGATGGTACCCAGTATCACGGTCCCATTTAAGATAACTAGCGATGTAACACTGATCTCACTGGACGTAGAAGCAGAGAAAAAAAACCCAAGAGCTCCTAAGCATCTGTGATTATGAAACTCTTGTTGCAAAAATTAAAAAAAAAAAAAAAATCCAGGTTTTTGTAAAACTGGTGGTGGCAAATCTTCTCCCGGTAATTACCTGGGTTTGGTGGATCATGGTACTGCTGAAAGGGTATTTTTGTGTCCACTCTCTTATTCCCCTGTCCACTCAAGATCTATTGCACCTCTGACTTATTAAGGGAAGTAATTCTTGGGCTACAGACATGTCCTATCACTGATGAAGCTTTCTGTTAGAATCCCAGGAAACTTTTTTTCTTGTTGGTACTAAGCATGCTGATAACAGTCACTTGTTGGTCCATCAGAGGCCATGAACCTAGAGGAGAATGCTTGAACGTGGTCTTGGGACTGAGACAACCGAGGATGGGTAAGAAATTTTTGTCTACAAATCCAATGTTTCGTGTCTTTCTTACAGGTAAAGCAGAAAGAAAATGGCATAGCCTTAAAATGTTTTCAAAGCGTAATCGAATCTTTGGATTCATTAGGCTGGGAGGAGAGGCAGTTTGCTCTGGTGAAAGGACTTCTTGCGGGGAATGTCTTTGACTGGGGAGCAAAAGCAGTCTCAGAGTAGGTGTTAAATATTTTAAAAGCACCCTTTTAAGATACAGAATACCCAACTGTTTACTGTTTGATTTTTTTTTTTTTTAAGTGCATCACTCTAATTGTAGTTTGTATTTCACCTAAATCAAATGTTGGCTGTTTATTTGCACGCATTGTTGTGGTCTGGGGAAGTTCACATTTCCACCCGTTAAATCTGGCAGAGGCATCACTGTGAATATTTGAGTTAAGCGACAGAGCATCCAGTGTTCCAGCCTGGCTGTCGTTAGTCCCGCTCCCGGGTCCGTGCTGTGCTGTGTTCCTGGAACAGAAAACGCGCTGGTTTTCCGCAGCCTCCCGTTGTCCCGATACCACAGGGTGTCTGTGCGCAGAAGTCTGGGAGTTAGGTTGGGGAGTCCCTTTTGGTGACTAGATAGTAATTATTTCCAATCAACATTGATTTATTTCTGTTACCTTTTGAAGAGCATTTTTTCCTTATATCCTGTCAGCAGCCATGAATTCATTTCAGGACATTAGCTCCAACAGTCTTGAAATGTTTTTGGTTTCTCAGTGCCAGAACTTTCTTTTTGTGGGGCTGATGACAGAGGTGCCGGAGCAGGGGAGAGGGCTGCTGTGGTACAGCTGACATCCAGCACTTCCCGTGCCCTTCCTGCATCTTGCAGGAGTTTTCCCTCTCATTAGATCACGAAAACAGGTGATTGAAGGCTACGTGGGCATTCTTAGCCTTGCGTTGCCTGTGATGTTGCACACACAGCCAGAAGCCAGTTCAGGCAGTTGGTCTGTTTGTCACTTGTGTCCCTGTAGTTCACTCTCTTTACGGAAGGAACCAAGAGTTACAGACCGAGTCAGAAGTCACTTGGGACTGGATTTAAGGAGCTGCAGGAGACCTGACTGACAGTCATTGCCCATGTGCTGTAACATTTGAACTGACAGCTCAGAACGTGGCCATCTCGTTATGTAAATCCTCATCAGCTCCACCTCTGTGTCCGGAGCTACTTCACTCTGTATCTGCCCAACAGCAGTAGCTTTTAAAAACCATATTGATTTATTTAATTCCTTTCTTTTTCACCCCCCTTTCAGGTAAAGCTTTGTAGACCAATCTTTGAATTAGACTTAGTAAAGCACTGTTTTACTAATTGGCTGTTTCAGATCACAGCTACCTTTTCTGGTGGTCTGCAGACCAGAAGATGTCTTTTTGCCTGTAGTCTAGTGCCCACAAACACCTGTGCATTGCTGCAGCTTTTTTCCTTTTAGCATAAGAACTCTTAATTTCACATACCTCTGAGCCTTTTGCTTTTAACAGAAGCATAAGGTAACTTGTTTCTCAGCCACTGAGAAACACATATCCGCCCTCCCCATCGGTGTGAGATTGCTGACCACTCGCTGAAGAAGCATTTGAGTTGTGTTTCTGGGAGGTGAAGTTGCTCACCCGTGTACCCTTTATGTCTCCTCTGATACAGCGTTCTGGAATCTGAGCCACAGTTTGGATTTGAAGAAGCCAAGTCAAAACTACAAGGTACAGGGAGATCTATGGTGGTGGTTGGAACTGGATGTTTTGGAAATATGAGAGCGGAGGAGAGTTGCCAATGGGTTTATTGGAGCAGTTGTGCTGCCCAGGTGACAAGAAATCCCGAGCACTTGCCAGAGTGATCTGAAATACAGGCTGCAGAGTTTGGGCAGGCTGTTCCCATTTGTGTTTCAAAGGAAGTGAAATCTGAAAACCTCTCTCCTTGAACTAGCAGTCTCAGCTGCCCAGATAGTCAGACTCTCTTGCCCGTGCTGTTTTTCCTAACTGTTCGGCCCCTGCCAGACGGTGTCCTGGGAGGTACAGCGCATCCTAGGAGAAGTCGTTGGGATGGGCAGCTTGCGTGTCTTCATTGCTTTGTTAGGAGAGTTCCATTTCAAGATTGCTGTAATTGAGCTATTCCCATAATGAGAAGCTTAGGGACTCTTTCAGTCTACATGTTTAACACGCAAAACCCGAGCTCAAATGCTTCAGTGCTTAAGCATCTGTAAAAAGACTCTTCCTGCTTTTTATAAAGTACAGAATTAGGGCTTGCCTGAAAGAAATGCTAACGTGCTTTTGTCTGTGGCAGAACGTCCCTGGTTGGAAGATTCCTACAGTCAGTGGCTTGAGCGGCTGAAGGTACGACTCCCTGACTCTAACTAACCATTGAGCGATTAAATGAATCGTAAAACCACCTTATTAACCTTGGGCTTTCAACAGATTTAACAGAACTCCATTCAGACAATTCAAAATAAAATTGGGTAACATGGTGCCAGTAATTCAACAGCTTTATCATAAAGAAAGGAATGAGAATAATTAGTCTGATATTTCATTACTTACCGAGCTTCTCAGCTGAATTTCCTTCAGAACTGGCAGCAGTTGAAACCCAGCTGCTTCCAGAGCTCTTCCCAAGTCACCCTCTTATGTCCTGTCTTTAAAAGGACACTTACTGCTCTACAGCTAGACCCATCATTTTGAAGACTTGGATCCAAATGTAATGTTTGGATTGTTCCTCCATCCCAGCAGCCAATCTAAGAAGGGCACTAATTTAGGAGTTCTCTGGAAGTAATTAGCCAATCAATTAGCAAAGCTTTTTTTGCCCTGTGATTTCCATTACTATGTAATTAAGGTTAATTGAAAAGCTTTTGTTTCTTTGTTCCTAGCTGCATTGGTTCGGTGTGAGTAGGCTATTACAAATCGTTACAAAACGAAGTGTCAGCTAGTCTTGTGTAATAAAAGAACTGCAAGCACTGCCCTGACAATTTTTGTTTATTAGGAATTAAGCACTGGTCACTATAAAAATTCTTCTGCTGGTGTGAACTGAACAAAATTTCGCTTTAGAACAAGCGAAAAAAAAGTTAATGGGGAGTTTTAGGATGTCACTGCCCCCAGCAGTCCTTCCTGCCCTTTCCTGGCAAAAGGGAACTACAGCATGTTAGCTCAAAACAGCCACCAAGGTAGGTCCACCCTGATCAGCGCCGTGCTCGCCATGGCAGCTGCCCACGCTGCTGCTTCGCTCACGAGCGTGGTCCCCTCTGGCTGCGCGGGTTCTGCGGGACACACCTGCCCCGAGCTGCTGGGGTCACCACGGCTTGGCTTGGCAGATGGAAGTTTTCTTAACAAAGTTACTAAAAGCTGTTTGAAATAACTCTGCAAGGACAACGTTAGGGAAATGGATTTCTCCTAAGGTCGAGGGTAGGAGATGTTCTGATGAGTTCTGCTGCTACTAGATAACCAAAATCACCAGCTGTGTAAGGGTGTAAAATATGGGTTGGTAAAGTGAGTTTGTTCTAAATATTCCCTGAAATGAATCGTGAACTCAACCCTGAATATGTTGGTTTTTCTCTTACAGGAGGGCCCCCCTCATAAATGTGCCTTAATTTTCGCAGATAACAGTGGAATAGACATAATTTTAGGAGTCTTTCCTTTTGTCAGAGAGCTCCTTTCTAGAGGGACAGAGGTAAGTGGTTCTCAGTGTGAGTTTGCTGCGTAGTGGAGCTTTGGTGATTGGTGACAGGTTTGTTAACTGCCTGCCAGCAGTGCCCTTTACCAGATTGGCTCCAAACATCTAAATTGGGAAGAATCCAAATCCCTGGAACTCCAAAATCTAGTTTTAAGGTGACTCTGAAAGGCAGCAAAACCAGGCGAGGCTCTGTCAGGCCCAAGTCTGCTGAGCAAGGGTCTGTCATGTCAGAAGACCTCAAAGAGCTCATTAACTGAGGGAAAATGAAGACTGGGCCTCCAGCTTTTCTCTTTGTATTTTCTCAGTTTTAAAGTAAGTCAGGCAATGGGCATTTTTAGCTGAACAAGCAGCTCTAACACCGCATGTGGAGGCATTAATCAGTGAACTCTTCTCCCATCTTTGCCTCAGGTTATATTGGCTTGTAACTCTGGCCCTGCCCTAAATGATGTCACCTACAGTGAATCCCTGATTGTCACGGAGCGGATAGCAGCGATGGATCCAGTTATTCAGTAAGCCTGTAACCCGTCTGCATCGCATGATGTGTAGCAGGAAAAAACAAGGTCCTTGTTAAATCCTTGGTTCCTCTTTAACTCTGTTGATGAGTGTCTGAAATCTGTGACCTGCAAGTAAGCTGAAGCAGATCATTTACTTTTATTAAGGTGAAAAATTTAGAAATTGGATCTTTCTTGAACATCCATAATTATATTTCTTGTCTTGGTAAGCAGTCAAGCTACTAAAACATAAATTTTGTATGTTAAAAAGAATAGAGGACAACAGATGTATTTCACAGAGAGCGTGTCCCTGCTGGAGGGTGCACAGCTGACTACATAACCCTTTTGCTCAAGGAGACGTTACGTTTCTGGGTGAAGGCCTAGCAGGAGCAGCAGCTTGTGCAGAGAAGTCACAGATATTTGTTGTTCTCTGGCTCGTTACCAGATGTGCACAACCCTGCTGAAGTAGCTCTTTAATGTTTTTGTCTTTTTTTTTTAACTAAAGGTCTGCACTGAGGGAAGAGAAGCTGCTGTTGGTCCAGACAGGCTCAAGTTCTCCATGTCTAGATCTAAGGTATCTTGGCAAAGCACCAATTTGGGTTTTGTCTCCATCAGCTGTTGGATGTTCAGAGACAGCTCTGGAGCATCTCAGCACCCTTCCTGATCCGAATCACTTTTGCATGACGGTTAAGAGTTACTTACTCTGGATTTACAGACATGTAACGCTGGCCGAGCCTCACTAGTTGTCGGGCATCCTATCTGTCACGCTCACGTTGAGCAGCGACGCGCTGGGGGTTTCATGAGCAGCTTAGCAATGGGTGGTGTAAAATCCTGCACACAGTGAAGAAATCCATTTGGCCGTAAGAAGCATTTCATGTTGTTAACCTAATGATTTTTGATTAGCTTCTCTACCAGAGAGAAAACTTGCCTGTGATTTCTCGGAAATCCCAGTCCTGCTAGGAGTAATGATGTGTTTCAGACTACGTTTCAATCTCATTTCCTTGGATTTTACTGGCATCAGTAATTCCTTCTGACGTTCCATTTCTCACCCCATTTTATGTAAAAGATCAAGCCTTTAGCACCACCCATCTTGCCCTCGTAGCACGTGTCAGGACAACCGTTTCTAACCCGGAGCTCTCGTTTCAGCCGCCTGGATAAAGGTTTGGCCGTGCTGGTCAGAGAGCGGAAGACAGACTTGGTCATCATCGAGGGCATGGGCCGTGCCATCCACACGAATTACTACGCAGCTTTGAAGTGCGAGAGCCTCAAGCTCGCCGTTATCAAGAACTCCTGGCTTGCCGATCGTCTCGGAGGGAAAATTTTCAGCGTCATTTTTAAGTACGAAGTGCCATGTAAATGATACGAATCTGGTCAAGCGGGTGGACGGGAGCAGCGGAACGGACTTGCACTAGTTTTACTTTAACTGTAAAGAATGTATTTTTATTACAACAGGGAAAAGAGTTCACATGAAATTCCGTATTTATATTGTGCTTTTGTGACTTAAAAAAAAGCAACAATATGATTCACTCTATAGTATACCCACTCAAATATATATATGTATATCACTCATTGTTTATTTTGGTAAGTGTTTATTTTAATGCTGCAGTATTTGTGATGGAAAGACTTTATTTTTCTGTTCTGTGAGACATTCATATAGAAATATATTTAAATGTCAACGAAACCCTTTTTTATACATCTCTGCCTACTCTGCCAGCGGTGACATGGCACATACCAAATAGTTTCTGAAGTGCTCAGTGAATCTGACGTTGCATTTCCCATGTCGGCTTTTAAACTCACCTAAACCACTTCATGCTCTTTGCAGTTAATTTGACTGAAGGACTCCTCCACCTTCTAACCTAACGAGCTTATCGCCCAAGTTGTATTGAAACAGAACTTCAGCGAGCCCAACGTCACGAGTTCACCCATGGCCGGAAGGACTCGGGACTCCTGTTGCTCTGACTCTGTGAACAGATGGGTGGGAGGGGAATTCTGCAACTCTAGGAAATTCCTTGCCAGTAGTTGGAAGTCGAGTCTCGCTAAGGTGCGCTCAAAGTGCCCGTGCAGGGCTTGTTTTCAGGAACACCCAGCTGTTTGCCTGTCGCCCGCATGTTCGTTTCTGTTGCTTTCAGTTTTTTAATGCTGGGACTGATAGTCTCTCTTCGTGCAGTGCAGTCAAAGCCACTTCCAAGCAACCAAATTTGCTGCTTTTTTCCCTTCATCAGATGAGCAGTACATAACGGAGTAATTTCACCATGAATTTGCAAATCAGCACGTGCATCAGTCATTCCAGCTCTAAAAACCAGCTTGGTTAAAGCACTACTTAATGCGCAGCTGAGATAACTGTTCCCCATGAATTTCAAAGATTCTTTGAGAGCAAGAGACGATCGCAGCATCCCTGTTCCTCACTGCCTCGCCCTTACGCTTTGCTTCAGTTGACCGATTACCAAACATCAGGCTCTAGTACTGTTGGATTTCAGCTACCAATCGTCTCCCTAAATACTTCTCAGTTAGGTTAACTGGGACAAAACATCCTCAGGAGCTGTCCCTGTGTCCTGTGTTTCTTAAGTAGCTCCTTAACAGAGTCTGCCTTCTTGGGTTTTAGGCCACTGCAGTTAAGTTCTGTGTTTTGGGGTTTATGTAACAGTCCTGTCATTTCTGACTCAGAAATGACCTTCACATCTTCTCCTTAGAAGAGCAGAAGAGTACAGTCTATTCCTAACTGAAATGTTTAAGAAGCAGTTGTTCTTTAAAACAGTCAGATCAGAGCTTTAATTTTTCGAGAGCGTACCTCATACTGTAATTAGTAAGCAGAGGCTTCGTATTCACCTCTCCCAAGGCACTTACTCCTACAGGCGTTCACGTACTTACATAGTAAACTTCTGAACAACTAGAGATCCACCATCTCAACCTTCTTTTACCAAGTCATTAACCTCCCTTATTTTTAACAGTTGCACTCATCACTTATCAATTTAAATTCTTCCAAGCCATTCAATTTTCTTCTGTATCCAGCTCCACCACCCATCCAGAAGTGCTGTGTTTGTAATTAGAAAACTAACACTCTAGACTCACAGAAGAACATCTTTCTACGTTGATGTAGTTCCTATGAAATATATATGGCATAAAGCTAATACATGCCCATGCCTTCTGCAAAAAATTCCTAAACATTAGCCCTCCCTGAAGTCTCCTGGCTTTGTCTTGAATTATCTTTTATACGTAGACGAGTGCACAATTCTTCTGTGAAAACGGAGCAACAAGATTTCTGAAAAACAAATGGGGAGGAAAGAAGGGGTGAGTTGTTTTGTGTCCTGGAATCCACCTCTTACCTGTGCACGACTCATTGCTTGGAACCGATGGGGAATGAGAACACTAAAATGCACATTCAGATACTAGAGCAGTTTCGTTTACATGTGTTTTCCTGCTTGTCAAATGACTTAAGAACAGCCATACTTGAGAATAAACTTGTTATTGATGATTTACTGTCCTCTGTACACAGTAAGCGTATTGGAGTGCAGTTTGGCTGCCCGGGAATTACAGTAAATATTTTAATATTTTGAGGGGGCGGGGGTCATTTTCTTACTGTTACCCTGTTTGTGTTACAAAATGGTTGCACGGACCTGGCTGTGAAATCTCTGTGCTTTGAAGGGTACAGACACAGCAGGTCGTCTCCCTCACCGCACGCTCGGCACAGAACTCCAGCGCCGTGCCCCGCGGAGCGCTGCCGGCTCGCTCGGCCACGCAGAACAAGCGGGATGCGAGGAAGCAGGATGAGGAGAAGAACCAGGGCTCACCTTCACGTGCCCCGCGGCGTGTCTGCACTTGTTGGAGAGCTCCACCACCGCTGCGATCACTCCGAGCGCGAGGCCGATGGCGAGCGTCAGGAAGAGCCCCCCCAGCGCCTGGGGCTGCAGAGGGCTCCAGCGGTCCCTGCTCTTGTGAAGGCAGCTGGTCTCCCACCACTTGTTGCGCAAGTAGTCCAGGTCGCCCGATTCCCGCAGCTTGAGGACAGCAATGGAGAGCTTCTTAGTCCACGGGGATGCTGGCAGCAGTGGAACAGAAAAGAGAGAAGAGCACAGGAGAGATCACGGCCACTGCAACATTTTCAAGCATCGATCAACTGCTGCGCTTCCAGGCAGGGTTAGGGGGGCGGCTGCTGCCCGACTTTCAGATGGGCACTGAAACAACACAACAACGTGACAGACCAAGCCGAGCGCAATCCTTAGCGAACCGCCATTCCTGCCCTGTCCACACAGGTGTGATGGTAACACTCGCAGAATAACGACACAGCAAAGGCACAGCAAGAAGCAGAAGCAGTTGGGTTCTGCAGCTGCTGACAACACGA
The DNA here is from genome assembly GCF_000703405.1 of Apaloderma vittatum. Classification (NCBI taxonomy): domain Eukaryota; kingdom Metazoa; phylum Chordata; class Aves; order Trogoniformes; family Trogonidae; genus Apaloderma; species Apaloderma vittatum. Next base: position 23,173 of record NW_009696541.1, read on the forward strand.
GGAGCTCTGCATCGCTGGGACCGAGGCAAAACCAAAAAACCCACAGGAGCCAGCGATACCCCCGAGCGTTGGGATTTTTTTGCATATTACACAGTTCAGACTAAGAGCGAGTGAGTGCTCCTGATAATTCATCTACAGAACAACAGCAGCATCACAGAGCAGCATCACCAGTTGGTTCATACGGAATTATTAGTGTTAATGCCCAAGTGTGGGCAAGTTTCAGGACTCGGCTGTGCCAGGCTTTTTGCTCTGTCAGTCTGGTACCTCAGCCCCGTGAAATCCAAGTGGAGACAGAAGCAGAGCAGTGACTAACCCTGCGGAGTGGCGATGCCAAAGCCTCTGGCTCCGATAACTTCTGGGGCTCTGATCAAGTTGCAGTGCCTGGCAGCTGCAAGGTCTTGAGAGATGGATTCACCAATGAAGGCATAGTTTGATTCCATCACACGCTGAACAGCTTCCTGGTAGGTTTTGACTAAAACGTGGTCCCGTCTCTTGTCCATGTATTCATAGATCATCTGATGAATAGGATTCTTGGAGTTCTGCAGCCCAAAAATCCAAGTGTCAAACTGAAGTGTAAAACGATCACCCAAAAAAGTCTGCATACGTGTGTAATGGATGCGAAACAATTTGGAGAGTAACAGTACCCAAACCCTTTGAGCCCTCTCTGCTGAAAACTAGCACATAGCCAGGACAAATTTCCTCTCTAATGCACAGTGTTGGAGAGATAAAAGTATTAAATATTTCCCACCCCTACAAACAACCTTTGTAGACACCCAGTTAACGTATCCAGAAATTACATCCGTCAGTCCTCGTGTTCAAGGTACACAAGGATAACCCCTAAAGCCTGGCACTGCTTTCTGAAGAGAATACAGTACAAAAATACTGTCCTCTGCACACCTTTCTCTCTGAAGAGATGGGCAAAACAACAGAAACCAATCACATTACTTGGAGTACTACAGGAGAACTCAAGGATTCCACAGCGGTGAGGGTGGTGTAAGGACCTATAGGCACGAGCCAGAAAACCCGGCCCCAGATCGGCAGTTCTACATCTCGGGTGTAATGTGTGCGCAGTGAGATTCTCTGCACCTTGAAGAAGTAGAAAGTAGAGGAGCCGTCCAGTGTCCCAAATTCAAGGTTTCTTTGCTTCACAAGATCCTCGAAAGTCTGGATTGGGAGCTGCTCGCTGCCGGAGCTCAGCAGAGCGGTGAAGTTGGCGATGTAGGCGGCCAGCAAGGCGATGGTGAACAGCCACCAGACAGCAGCGACGACCCGCACGGAGAGCGCTTTGGGCCGAGGGGTGACACCTGCACGACCAGAGGAGCGTGTGCGGGAGGTGATGTACAGTGAGAGAGAGACAAAGAGCTTTAGATCCATGAGCCCGAGCCACAGAATCCCCTTTAGATAAAGGCCAAACTGCAAAACTTGCCCTGCAGCTACTTAGTGTGTGAGCCTGAAACGACTTTCCTGTGGCTGGTTTGAACTGCCTCTGTGCTCTGAGCTACGCCGAGCTGGAGCAACGTCAGCAGCTAAAAGCAACAACAACAAACCCCACTCCACAAAGCACCAGTGCTGTGGTTAACTTGGCATTTCCTGCAGCAATCGCTACAACAGAAAATACACACTCCTCACCCGAAGCAAGCCCGCTGGACGATTCCAACATGTCTGTAATCAAACCTCCCCAAGCGGAGAGCTTTAGTGCTGCCCAGTGTGCCCATGGGAACATCTTTTCCCCAGCAGGACAGCACTGCAGTGTTACAGACAGCTGAGAGCTGGACAGACAACAGGCTTAAAGCCCCGCTCTGCTCCCGGAGCTCCTCTGCTGCAGCCCTCCCAGCTCACCTTGCAGGGCGAGGGCTCCTGCCCCAAACCAGAGGCTGTTTAAGAAGGTAAAGTGGTTCTCTTCATTTTTTGGCTCATTCCATTCACAGGGGCTCAGTCTGTGGGAAAATGACAGGAGAAAACCAGACATTCAGGGGGAAAAAAGAAATAAGTGATCCCACAGTGTGACTACTGCAGTGCCGATGATGGAAATGCCTTCTCCTCCCACGGTAGCTCCTCCTTCACCCAAGCTCCAGTTTAACCAGTGCAGAGGAAAGTACTGCTCAATGCCTCTAGCAGTTTGCAACAGCAACGGCTTGGGGGGTCCCGCACAGGTTTTGCCAGACTCTTTTTTTCCCAAGCCATTGCACAATCTAGTCTCCCCGGCACTCCCGAGTGGCAGTGTTGGCTCTGTTCTGTAATACCAGACCGAGGCTGCTGCTTGGAGCACATCCTTCCCTACAAAGAATGTGCATAAAATCAAAAAAGCAGCAACAGAACTTGTGTTCAAGAGCGTCAGAGCAGCCCAATAAAGAAAGGGGGAAAACTGAACCTCCTGGAAGAATCTCTTCCACATGTTAGTGCGGGACACAGCGCACAAGAACACACCAGGAGAGAGACCTGCATGTGGGAGCACAGTTCAAAGTGATAGAAGTGGGAAAGAAGAGCTGAAGTTCACACAGTCCTTTTAGCAGCCCTCGGTAATCCACATGGAGAGACACGGTGCTCTGGGGGGAGATCCTACTCTTAATGCATCTGACATCACTTAAGTTTTATCAGCCCCGGTTCCAGACCCGCATGGAACGTTCCTCAAAGCAAAAATGCACCCTGGTACTTGCTCTAAAACTGAGATCTCTTCATTGCTGAGAAAGCGCTTGAACAAAATCTGCAGAACAAATTATACCTGGCAACAAGAAAGAGGCAGATGCACGTCAGCACATAAGCAAATAAAAGGCCAGTCCAGGTCTCCTTACTGAAAGGAGCCAGGAAGTGGAAGAAAGACATCTCCTGAGAGACGGTGTCTTTGCGAAGCAAGATCCCAATCCCAGTCTGCAGGAACGGTGTGGTGAAGGAGACCACCTCTTCCCTTGCCGACGTGACTGTCAAGGGAGCTACTGCAATATCTGCTTCCTGTAAGATGGAGATAAAAAATAAATCAACCACCCAACCGACCTTGTTGTACCAGTGATTTCTGCTATGGCCGTTGTCTCCTTGTTCCTTACTTTGCATATTTACAGGCCAAAACCAACTACAAGTCTTGCCGTTCATTAGTTCTACACAACAGGGAGGATGACTTCAAGTCACTCAGTTCCTGAGCAAACTCTAACGAAGTCCGAGAGCAGGTGGCCCCGCTCTTTCCTTCTAGAGCCACAGTTTTGTCAAAAATACAAATTGAAGATTACCTGTCTCAAAATCTCGCCAACCATCCCCGTCCAGTTCCCACCGGGAGAGAGGGCTCCATACTGCCCATCGCCCACCACCTTCACCCTGTAGCTGAAGTGCAGCATTGCAGCCAGGGCCGTCAGCAGGTCGATGCAGTACCCCTCCAGCTCTGCACTCCTCACCATCACGTAAGGATCTTCCTGCAGAGCCAGGGAAAAATACACAATTACCTGCTCCCGCAGCCTGCAGTGCAACTCACTGTCAATTAATTTTTTTTGCAAACCCTCCCCCAAAGACCTCTATCCAGATGATCAAGACAACAACACAGCTGAACTTGAGAAATAGTCACCAGAGCCATGTCCCACCACTAGTCACAGGCAACAGCTCCAGCAGCACAGCTGCATGCTGCAAGCCACGGGTACCACGGGAGCAAGCAATAATCTTTTCTCAGTCTAAAAACCCAAATACATTTCATATGGCCCATTAAAGCACGAGATGACGGCCACATGCTGGTGCAGGCCCTGAAAGCAGAATGAGAAAACTTAGAGCTGCAGCTTCTGAACTGTTCTACTTGTCTGGTGCAGGGGGTAAGGTATTTTGGGGGGAGGTTTAGCCTGTTTTTAATTCCTGATAGCTCTTGAATCCTCCCATTGCAAACTACACATGAGTCTGCACCACAGAGCCAGCGCTCCAAAAACAGTCCGTGATGAACGGGGACATCAGTGTCAAAGGCAGCCCTAAAAATTACCTGCAGATGTATGGGGGGGGGAGGCAAAGTGTAGTCCCAGGTATCTCCCAGCCCCAAGTGCTGTGTCACTGCCTTACCAGGATTGTTGTGACAGTCAGAGTTGGACGACCCTCTTCTGGTCCCCTTGAGTCAGTGCCCTGCAAATCAAAAAATGAAGGAGAAATAATTGGATTGCAAAGTCCCAGCCTTGGCCCCACCCATACCTTGGGGTGGGTGTTGGCCGGGGCATGGGCAGGTGTTAAACCAGCTCTAACTCTGCCCCGGTAAACTGCAGCAATCTCAGCACCACTGCTCCCTAACAGTAATCAATAAATGACAAGCATTTCACTTCATTATGTGTTGTCAGCATGCTCTGTCCGAATAAAAATCACTTCAAATCTTGTCACAATTCTTCAGATACACGGTGCAATACAGTTTTCCAAAGAGATCAATTCCTGTTGCAGACAAACCAGTTAGGAGCCAATGAAGGTCTCATTAGAGAGTGATTTCAGGAGACACAGAACAGGAGGAAACCTGAGAGGAAGAGGCAGCGCTGCACACTATGACACATCGGTTTCTGAATTTAAAAGGCAAGACCTTTTGCACATGTGCCTTCCTTGGTAGCTCCACCCCAGTGAACTTAAACGTACCTTCCTCACAGCATCATCATTCCTTGCAGCTCCTGAAAAAATACAACAAAATCAACTTCTTGCAGGGCTGAAATTTACAGTTTCTTAAAACAGAATTTTCACGCCCTCATTTCATGTCGCGCTTAAATGAACACAACAGCTGCCCGCGACTGCCAGGCTCGCCGTGCCGCGGACTTGCAGCAGTTTTGTCACATTCATTTCCTCACTCGCAGCACAGACCGGTGTGAAGCAACGAGCAGCAGACACAGCCAGACTCAGGCTGCAGAAGGTTCTAATTGTGCCTTAATGGTCACGGCTGTCACTCGCACACCGGGGACTGGATTCTGCAGAATCAATTGCTTCATTTCCTCAGTGCCCTCCCCGACAAGGTGCAGAGCAGCTTTCCTGCTGCTTCACACGGCCAAGCTCTCCCCTAACTCCTGCAGAACATTGTCTACGCCCCTGAGGAAACATCCTGTAAAAAACCAAGAATTCGTCCCCATTAAGTTCCAAGAAACAGGGATGAGTGATCCCGTCCTGTGTTGCCTGTTCTCTATCTCACCAAGGAGCAGAGCGCAAGGGAAGCACATAAACCTGGCCAAGCGTTCGAGTGGGATCGAAGCTGGTGCAACCCTGTGCACAGCTCTGGAGTGAGCATCAAAGGTCAGATTGTCAGATCCATTGTTGACCTTTTCTGTATTACTTCTCCTTCCTATGCCTCAGTTTCCCATTTGTAAAAGCAAGGGAATCATATTTCCCTCTTGGGCGAAACCACTGCTGCCGAGGGCAGTCGCGCTGCTGTCAGACTCCCTGCTCTGCTGTGTGACTTGGATCCTATTACATGACTTGATCTCAGCTTCCCTTTTCCACAGTACTCAGAATACCTCAACCCCATCCCAGCTGCAAAAGAGCTAAACTAAAATGACAGAGATGCAGAATTAGAGTCACAATTGTGTCAATACATGGCTCATTCATTGCCCGGGATGTTTCTTCTAGAACGTGCACAGTGTTGCTCCTTGGATTCAAAGAATTCACAGTGGAAAAGCCAAAAAATCCCTCAAATAAAACAAAAAAATTAGGGTGTTTTCACTCTTTCAAGCAAAAGCTGTGAGCTTTTCGTTAACTATAACAACATATTCATTCATTATGTATTATTCATTCTTTGGTTTTGCATTTTCTGGCCTTGTGCTGAACTCTACATTATCGTAAAACAAAACTTGTTTTTTCCCTCTCCACTACAGTTCTCCATGGGAGCTGGAAATCCTCACAAAGGAGTTCTCTTGTCTCCCTTTAGAAAACCATTAAAGCCAGTAAAAGCTTTTTGAGGCTCCTTTTTGAAGGCCTGCTAGGGTTTCTTGGAAGCAGACAGTCTGTACCGAGGGCTGCAGCTCCCCCACGGCGGCGCTGGGTGCAGCTGTTCAAAGCCCCATTGTGGGAACTCCTGGACCATAAGGGACCGAGCTGCAGCACTGACTCCAAATTCATTGCAGTGACACTTCACAGAAGCCAAGTCCTCATCGGGAGAGCCCTGTGTGAGAGTCTACAAAACCGCAAGGCAGAGAAGAGCGGCTCATCCCTCCGCTCTTGGTGCCCACGGGCCGGCGGCTGCAGGAAACGACTGTGGTTGCAAAAAGCAGCCTCGTCCTTACCCCTTCCACGCCCTCTAACAGGAGATGGCTCCCTGCTTACTTCTGGTGGAAAAGCCTGTAGCACTGTGAAGAACCAGCCACCTCATGACAATTTTCCACCCCGTCCATCCTCCCCCTCCAGCCACCCTTCGGCAGCATCTCCCCTTTTGCAGCTCGTGACTGGGAGCAGCAACTGAGCTGAAAGAAGAGGCACCAGGTCGGGCGGGTGGCAGTTCAGGATGAGAAAATTCTCAGTATGAGAGAATTTGACCATCACCACAGAAGCAAATGTCTTGAGTATCTGTAAAGGGAGGTGAAACTGCTGCTAGCACGGCTCTGGGTGGACGCGAGGCGGGGGTGAGACGGACAGAGCCAGTGATGTTCCCCTCCCAGGGAACCAGATTCTCTGATCTCTGTCGTCTGATTTGCCACTGCAGCAGCACAGGCACTGAACCCCCACTCTGAACATGACAAGGGCACAACCACAAGTTGTAAGAATGAGGTAGGCCCTGATCATATCTTAATAACCTATTCAAAAGCAAATTCTTAGATTAAGACAAAACCCTGTGAGCACTAGCAGTTAAAGACTGAAAGAATTAACACTGTAAAGAAGACCAAAATCAGATTTGGATACAGCTGGTATTTCTGCATCATTTTTCTCACCTGTCTGGCTTGATTCTCTCAGGAGCAGCATGGTTGTAATCACAAAGAACATGAAGTGAAGACCTTTGTCCATTGGAGCAGAAGTATCTACAAAATATCTACAAAATGATCTTTATTTCAAGTGGCCTCCTTCAGGAAAAGCCATCAGAGCAGGTAACTACTGCTTGCATCACATTCAAAAGAAAGAGATGTTAACGTGCTGGCTGCTGTGGCTAAAAGAACAAATAGAGTGTAAACATGACCAAAAAAAAGACTTTCTGCAAAGGCTAACACACTTCTCTGGCTCTAATTTAGTACTAGAGTCATTTAAGGACAAATGGAACCAGTCAGTGAGCGAATAACGGGAAGGCAGTGGGGTTAGTGCCTCCCAGCGAGTAGAGGTCTCAGACACTGCTCAATACCCACTCACCTGAGGAGGCACTACAAAGCTTTCTCACGCTGGCTTTACAGCTACACAAAGCAAGGATTAAAAAAGTTACTTTGCTAGAATCAGCTCTCACTCCTCAGGACGTTTTCAGACTTTCGAAATGAAACAGAACAGACAGCATCACTCCCCAGCGGCTCTCCCGCAGGCAGCGCTGAAGGAAGGCGTCGCTACTAACTCAAACCAGAGCGAAACAGCTTGACCAGGAGCAGGAAGGAAGGTGCAGGCGGGCTCTGATCCCTGTCAGCTCGAACACTCGGAGCAGTGATGGAAGGCAGCGCCACACTTACAGCAACTCCTGCAGCCGCTCCCAGCTCCCGTCGTCCGACTGGGGACCCGCAGCAGCCGCTGGACGAGCAAGCACACGGGACTGCCAAGACACTGGGCACTCGCTGCGCTTCCATGCTGTTATAAGGGTAACAGAGAGGGAGGAGCCAGGCCGGGGGGCTCCCCCAGCCCGGCCTGCAGGTCCTGCAGCTCCAGGGACACTGTGGGTGTGGGGAGGACAGGAAAAGATACTATCCAGCAGAGGGACATTTTGGCAGCAGTTTAGCCTGGCAGCCGAGTACTACAGTGAATGTCTCACTGGGCTGCTTGCATAGTCCTGGAGAAGTTGCAGTCCTGGAGAAGTTGTCTATCTTTAGAACAGGGTCTGCCATCTGTCCCCCTGCTGGCAGTACAAGCTGCTCAGGACTTTCTCCACTCCAAGACGGTCTCAGGAGATCAGCTGGAGGACTCACGAACAGCTCCAAAACTCCCCCCAAACCCTTGCGTATATCCAGTATTTCCTCGCAGTGCCTAGACAGCTGAAGGAGGGTCAGGGCTTCAGGGTAAAACGTTAGATTTCTCTCTGGACTGTACAGTTCGGTTTAATACACAGGCAGAGAAGTGAAACTCCTGCCCCTTCATCCTCCCATTTACTAGTTTCACCCCAAAGGGAGCTGAAGGAAAGGCTGCCAAGCGGCTCACTCCGTGGGCCAGGTCATTTCCAAATACACGCATCAAGGCAGGCAGGAACAAAGCAGCGCCTGCACAGGAATTCAGCAATTCAGTAAACTGTTACCTCCTGCAAGGGAGCTGGAACTTACCCACGCTTAAGTAAGAAACAAAAACGTACTCCCTGCTTGACTTGAAGCACCGTTCAGAATGGAAAAAGCTCCAGCAGCCTGCACATCCTGGCCTTCTTCCCTAAACTTGTTCTGTGCATGTCACTGACTAAATTAATTATTAAACATCAACACAGCTTGCCTTCTGCAGAGCCAAAAACCTGCTCACCTTTCAATAAAACATGCTTAGAAGACTGCATCTGGTGAAGAGTTCAAGGGCCTGAGCCAGAGCTCGCTGCAATTAATGGGAGTCCTCAGATATCACTTCTAACGCTCTTCAGACCCCAGAAGGCATAGATGATTCTTGCAATATAAATTATGGCAAGATGTGAAGCTACGTTACACAAGAAAAGGATCAAGAAAGATCTGTTCCCCTCGGATTTCTCTCAGGGGCTTTGACCTGTTCACAGGTTCAGCTCTGGTGCTGCCTTCGCTAGTTTGAACGGGATTTGTTCTTCCCATTCTCACCCGGTAGCTGTGCCCCAGAGCTTCTGGCAAAGTGCTGCACTTGGCAGCAGGGTAGCACAAATCAGATAAGCTGAGGTTTCCAGCTGCTTCTCATGAATATTTTCCAGGCTTCAAAAAGATGCACATTATGGTGCGGGATTTTTCATAGCTGGCAGCTAACGAGGGCTGATAAGCTCAACTACAAGCGGCTGGAAGCATCTCGGCACAGACAAAATGGGTTTTTAAAGACACAATCAAATGTTCATCATGAGTGTCCTTAATAAACACTAAGCTGGACAGAACAAGGATAACAAATACTGAGCCCAGCTACGTATGATATATGGCTTGTAATTTGGAAGCTTTGCACTTTCAACCTTAGGGTTTAATGAACTGGAAAACATGTACCGCAAGAGTCTGCGCCCTCCCAGGCCACCAGAACACACTCACGGTGTCTCCGTACAGCGGGGGGAGATGCAAAACGGGCTTCCTCCTGGCAGCGCTGCGGATTTGATGGACGCAGGAGGTACAGCCAAGGAAGCGCTCTCTCGCCTGTCAGAGCTCCCTGCCCACGCTGCCCTTCCCATCCTGCCCTCACGTAGCAGTTCCTCAGACTCTCAGACCTGTCTCCGCAGCTGTCTGGGCAGGCACTGACAGAGAGGGATTGCAGCTGCCTTTCTGAGCTCCTTCACTCCTGTTTTTGTCCCCTGGTGCCATCCAACACCGTTGTGCCGTTAGCAAGTGCCTCTGGCCTAGATCTGGGTGGCTCCCATGGATTCCTGCGCTGTTGTACTCCCGGTGTGCAATGCTGGGGGAAGTTTTCGGGTACTCTGGGGCAAGCAGGGATCGGTGCAAAGGGATCGTCACCCCCTGGCACCCATTGTCCATCCCTACGGATAAGTGCACCCACCATTAACGATCTTCTGCGGTGTAACAAACGAGCTGTAAAGATATTAGTCACTACTAACTTGGAAGCGGGAGGGCAAAATTCACACGTACCCTAGTCAGTTAAATCTGGGCACCATTTTAAAAAAAAATTGAGCAAAATGTTTCAAAGCGCTACATGATTCCGCCTTCTGCGAGGTACGTTATCTTAACAAGTATTGCTTAATCAATTAAAGATAAAAACAATCTGACTGTGAAACTTGGTCTTTGAAAAGACACAAATAGGTCTTTTGAACATAAACTTTCCAAAGCTGTCACATTGCATGTACTTTCTTGCTTCTAAAGATAAAAAAGCAGCAACTCCCTGCAGCTTTTCAGCCCAAAACTAAAGTGTGACAGAGTGACTTTTTGTCTCGGGAATGTTAATGAAATTTGCTTTGTGTTAAGACATAATGTGCAACTAATCTTGGCAGGTCACACATTCTGCTGCTGATTCACCTTTTTTCCGTTCCATGATATTGTCGGGTTACTTCAGCGCGTGTTCCAAACCTTTGTTGCACGAACCTCAAGGGCCTCTCATCCGAATTATGAAGACGAGCAAGGAAGGTCTGAGCCAGGATGGAAAACCGAGAGGATATTTTTAGGCAAAAACATAGCAAAGACCACTTGAAGAGATTTAATCAGAGAATTTAGCCCCTCCCAGCCCCTCTATCTCCATGTCATGACGATCCCATTAGCTACAGCGACTCTCACCTTTGGATATCGCAGTCTAATGCACGTGGCCAAGCGATACTAAAATTAGAAGCGAAGAAGAAGCTCCACAAGCCAGAAATAAGGGAACGCTCCGAGGACTTTTGGCACTGTCACAGGGCAAACGGGATAGAATACTGTTTGGATGAGAGAGCCAAGGAGTCACTTGTTGCTGCACTGTTTTCAGCCAGACTTTAAACAGGCTCAGAGAGGAAACAGCTGTCTGTCTTACCTAGAGAGCTGCAACAGAACAGATTAGGTCCTGAAAAACAGTAAAATTCAATGTTATCCACTGAGGAATTTTTAAAACAAGGCAGACTGAATTAACCATGTTTGTATGTCACAAACTTCTACAGAGCAGAGAAAATGCTACGTTACAGTTAAGAAATCAACAGCTGGAAGGTTAAATATGTTTATTTTAGTAGTGTAAGGTTGTTTTATAAACAATGTTTTAGAGTTTGCAATATACACAGAAGAATCATTACAAACAAAAGCAAAATATTCTCTCAGTAATAGGGACTATGCAGCCTGAAATAAAATTAAACCTCTGTTTCTCTTTAAAATGCATCTCAGTAAACATTCTTCTCCATCACTGATAAAATGTACATCTATAATAAATGACAGAACAATGGGGGGACAGGGATGGGGACAAATGAGATCCCTAAAAATAAAACGTAAAAAAAATGGGGAGGAAAAATTATTATCCTCTTTGGGTTGGTACTTAATTCTAAATATGTCCATCTAAAAAAATTAAATATCTCTCTCTTTTTTTTTTTTTTTAAAATCATATAATTGAAAATTTTGCATGGCAGTGCAATACAGAAATAGTAAAATTCATCCAAAAAGTGCTATGTACAGCAGCATTGTTAAAATACCATAAAGAAGGGACGGTGCTGTTTTCAAGAAAAGACTAGCAGGCTTTTTAGCCATTTCTGACCTAAAGTCAGAAGTTATTCCCTGTCTGGTTTTAGTAATTCCCTTCTCTCCCCCATCTCAGATGACGTTTTGAGACACGGAACAGTCACAGTTCAGTTTCAGTTTGTGCATGTGTACGTTTATGTGCAGACATATATTTGCATACACACAGATGTGTATATACAATTATTTATATACATAAACAAGCTTGGTTTAAAAAAGCATTGCTTTGGAACGTAGTGAGAGCTCTTCTTCACAGAGTGAGACTATTTGGATTTTCACTGAAATAAACAGGTCCACGATGGAAGATGGACTTTATCTACTATGTTATTAATTCATGAAACAATTATGCTGCAATTTTGAATATTTCCCAAAGACATCCTCAGAGCTCAAAATCCTCCAAAAGGTAAACCAGAGCGGGGAGCATGATTTTAAAATCCAGCTTTTTTTCATGAATTCACAATTTGTGAGAGCAAAATTTACCTTCGCGGTCATTAACATCACATCGATTTTAATCTGTTATAAGGAGCAATTACAGAAATTAGTAAAGAACATGAAATTTGCACAGAGCAAGCTGCAGTTGCGAGAAGTGGTCGCAGACAAAGGAGGCCAAATTTAAGGCTGGGAAAGTTGTAACTAAAAAAAAAAAAAAGGGCAGTGAGATCGTTAGGACTGTAAAAATGTAAGTCTCCGATTTCACTCGGTCGCTCTGGTTCCACAAACTGCTGACAACACTCATCTCTTCCTCTGGAGGGCTGACGTTAAGCACCTCACGACGAAGGCGAGGCCAGGCAGCACGAAGCCACGCCAGGACATTCCTGGGCCTCTCGGGCCGCTGCGTTTTGCTTTGACAGCGACGGAAACACTGACTCAGCGCTGCCCAGGACTAGAGTCTGAGCATAAAGAAGACCTCGGTGTCAGCGTTACACTCCGCTTGGTCCTTGGGCTGGGACGTAAAGGCGGCAGGAATCCGTGCAGAGCGCTTTGGCGACGCTGCAGGCCCCCTCGGGGTTCCCCCGCTCCTCGATGGGGCTCGAGCTGAGCTGCGCCCGGCTCTGCAGCCGCTGCCTCTCCTGAGCCTGCCGGGCCCTGTTGGCGATGTACCGCACGCGGCTCTGGCTGCGCG